>NW_027150257.1:0-52964 GCF_031143425.1 Pleurodeles waltl
GTCCCTGGCCCATTTGCAACCTTCCAGGCTGCTATTTTACACATTATGGGTGTTTCAGCTCCAAGGGGGCAAAGTCACTCCTTCTACCCAGGGCTACGGAGCTCCAAGTAGGGTTAGATTCCAGGTTTTCCCCCTGGATGGAAGTGGAAAAAAAAGAACACTTTACGTGCTTCAAAACTGTACACAAGCACCCTCACAGTGTCAGCACTGGGCCTGCAATGTCCCTGGCCCATTTGCAAGCTCCAGGCAGCTGTTTTCGACATTAGGCTCCAAGGGGGAAAAGTCACTCCTTCTACCCAGGGCTACGGAGCTCCAAGTAGGGTAAGATTCCAGGTTTTCCCCCTAGATGGAAGTGGAAAAAAAGATCATTTTTCGTGCTTCAAAACTGTACACAAGCACCATCACAGTGTCAGCACTGGGCCTGCAATGTCCCTGGGCCATTTGCAACCTTCCAGGCAGCTATTTTACACATTATGGGTGTTTCAGCTCCAAGGGGGAAAAGTCACTCCTTCTACCCAGGGCTACGGAGCTCCAAGTAGGGTAAGATTCCAGGTTTTCCCCCTCGATGGAAGTGGAAAAAAAAGAACACTTTACGTGCTTCAAAACGGTACACAAGCACCCTCACAGTGTCAGCACTGGGCCTGCAATGTCCCTGGCCCATTTGCAAGCTCCAGGCAGCTGTTTTCGACATTAGGCTCCAAGGGGGAAAAGTCACTCCTTCTACCCAGGGCTACGGAGCTCCAAGTAGGGTAAGATTCCAGGTTTTCCCCCTGGATGGAAGTGGGGAAAAAAAAGAACACTTTACGTGCTTTAAAACCGCACACAAGCACCCTCACAGTGCAAGCACTGGGCCTGCAATGTCCCTGGCCCATTTGCAACCTCCAGGCAGCTGTTTTCGACATTAGGCTCCAAGGGGGCAAAGTCACTCCTTCTACCCAGGGCTACGGAGCTCCAAGTAGGGTAATATTCCAGGTTTTCCCCCTGGATGGAAGTGGAAAAAAAAAGAACACTTTACGTGCTTCAAAATGTTACACAAGCACCCTCACAGTGTCAGCGCTGGGCCTGCAATGTCCCTGGGCCATTTGCAACCTTCCAGGCAGCTATTTTACACATTATGAGTGTTTCAGCTTCAAGGGGGCAAAGTCACTCCTTCTACCCAGGGCTGCGGAGCTCCAAGTAGGGTAAGATTCCAGGTTTTCCCCCTGGATGGAAGTGGAGAAAAAAGAACACTTTACGTGCTTCAAAACCGTACACAAGCACCCTCACAGTGTCAGCACTGGGCCTGCAATGTCCCTGTCCCATTTGCAACCTTCCAGGCAGCTATTTTACACATTATGAGTGTTTCAGCTTCAAGGGGGCAAAGTCACTCCTTCTACCCAGGGCTGCGGAGCTCCAAGTAGGGTAAGATTCCAGGTTTCCCCCCCTGGATGGAAGTGGGAAAAAAAGAACACTTTAAGGCCCGTATTTATACTTTTTTTAGCGCCGCTTTTTGACGGCTAACGGCGCAAAGCTACAAAATACAATGGTATTTTGCAAGTTTGCGCCGTTTTTGCGTCAAAAAACGACGCAAATGCGGCGCTAAAAAAAGTATAAATACGGGCCTAAGTGCTTTAAAACCGCACACAAGCACCCTCACAGTGTCAGCACTGGGCCTGCAATGTCCCTGGCCCATTTGCAACCTTCCAGGCAGCTATTTTACACATTATGAGTGTTTCAGCTCCAAGGGGGCAAAGTCACTCCTTCTACCCAGGGCTGCGGAGCTCCAAGTAGGGTAAGATTCCAGGTTTTCCCCCTGGATGGAAGTGGAAAAAAAAGAACACTTTACGTGCTTCAAAGAGGTACACAAGCACCCTCACAGTGTCAGCACTGCGCCTGCAATGTCCCTGGCCCATTTGCAACCTCCAGGCAGCTGTTTTCGACATTAGGCTCCAAGGGGGCAAAGTCACTCCTTCTACCCAGGGCTACGGAGCTCCAAGTAGGTTAAGATTCCAGGTTTTCCCCCTGGATGGAAGTGGAGAAAAAAGAACACTTTACGTGCTTCAAAACGGTACACAAGCACCCTCACAGCGTCAGCACTGGGCCTGCAATGTCCCTGGCCCATTTGCAACCTCCAGGCAGCTGTTTTCGACATTAGGCTCCAAGGGGGCAAAGTCACTCCTTCTACCCAGGGCTACGGAGCTCCAAGTAGGGTAAGATTCCAGGTTTTCCCCCTGGATGGAAGTGGAAAAAAAAGAACACTTTACGTGCTTCAAAACTGTACACAAGCACCCTCACAGTGTCAGCACTGGGCCTGCAATGTCCCTGGCCCATTTGCTACCTTCCAGGCAGCTATTTTACACATTACGAGTGTTTCAGCTCCAAGGGGGCAAAGACACTCCTTCTACCCAGGGCTACGGAGCTCCAAGTAGGGTAAGATTCCAGGTTTTCCCCCTGGATGGAAGTGGAGAAAAAAGAACACTTTACGTGCTTCAAAACGGTACACAAGCACCCTCACAGCGTCAGCACTGGGCCTGCAATGTCCCTGGCCCATTTGCAACCTCCAGGCAGCTGTTTTCGACATTAGGCTCCAAGGGGGCAAAGTCACTCCTTCTACCCAGGGCTACGGAGCTCCAAGTAGGGTACGATTCCAGGTTTTCCCCCTGGATGGAAGTGGAAAAAAAAGAACACTTTACGTGCTTCAAAACTGTACACAAGCACCCTCACAGTGTCAGCACTGGGCCTGCAATGTCCCTGGGCCATTTGCAACCTTCCAGGCAGCTATTTTACACATTATGGGTGTTTCAGCTCCAAGGGGGCAAAGTCACTCCTTCTACCCAGGGCTACGGAGCTCCAAGTAGGGTAAGATTCCAGGTTTTCCCCCTGGATGGAAGTGGAGAAAAAAGAAGACTTTACGTGCTTCAAAACGGTACACAAGCACCCTCACAGCGTCAGCACTGGGCCTGCAATGTCCCTGGCCCATTTGCAACCTCCAGGCAGCTGTTTTCGACATTAGGCTCCAAGGGGGCAAAGTCACTCCTTCTACCCAGGGCTACGGAGCTCCAAGTAGGGTAAGATTCCAGGTTTTCCCCCTGGATGGAAGTGGGAAAAAAAAGAACACTTTACGTGCTTTTAAACTGTACACAAGCACCCTCACAGTGTCATCACTGGGCCTGCAATGTCCCTGGGCCATTTGCAACCTTCCAGGCAGCTATTTTACACATTATGAGTGTTTCAGCTCCAAGGGGGCAAAGTCACTCCTTCTACCCAGGGCTGCGGAGCTCCAAGTAGGGTAAGATTCCAGGTTTTACCCCTGGATGGAAGTGGAAAAAAAAGAACACTTTACGTGCTTCAAAACCGTACACAAGCACCCTCACAGTGTCAGCACTGGGCCTGCAATGTCCCTGGGCCATTTGCAACCTTCCAGGCAGCTATTTTACACATTATGGGTGTTTCAGCTCCAAGGGGGCAAAGTCACTCCTTCTACCCAGGGCTACGGAGCTCCAAGTAGGGTAAGATTCCAGGTTTTCCCCCTGGATGGAAGTGGAAAAAAAAAGAACATGTTACGTGCTTCAAAACTGTACACTAGCACCCTCTCAGTGCCAGCACTGAGCCTGCAATGTCCCTTGCCCATTTGCAACCTTCCAGGCTGCTATTTTACACATTATGAGTGTTTCAGCTCCAAGGGGGCAAAGTCACTCCTTCTACCCAGGGCTACGGAGCTCCAAGTAGGGTAAGATTCCAGGTTTTCCCCCTGGATGGAAGTGGAGAAAAAAGAACACTTTACGTGCTTCAAAACGGTACACAAGCACCCTCACAGCGTCAGCACTGGGCCTGCAATGTCCCTGGCCCATTTGCAACCTCCAGACAGCTGTTTTCGACATTAGGCTCCAAGGGGGCAAAGTCACTCCTTCTACCCAGGGCTACGGAGCTCCAAGTAGGGTAAGATTCCAGGTTTTCCCCCTGGATGGAAGTGGAAAAAAAAAAACACTTTACGTGCTTTTAAACTGTACACAAGCACCCTCACAGTGTCATCACTGGGCCTGCAATGTCCCTGGGCCATTTGCAACCTTCCAGGCAGCTATTTTACACATTATGAGTGTTTCAGCTCCAAGGGGGCAAAGTCACTCCTTCTACCCAGGGCTGCGGTGCTCCAAGTAGGGTAAGATTCCAGGTTTTACCCCTGGATGGAAGTGGAAAAAAAAGAACACTTTACGTGCTTCAAAACCGTACACAAGCACCCTCACAGTGTCAGCACTGGGCTTGCAATGTCCCTGGCCCATTTGCAACCTTCCAGGCAGCTATTTTACACATTATGAGTGTTTCAGCTCCAAGGGGGCAAAGTCACTCCTTCTACCCAGGGCTACGGAGCTCCAAGTAGGGTTAGATTCCAGGTTTTCCCCCTTGATGGAAGTGGAAAAAAAAGAACATGTTACGTGCTTCAAAACTGAACACAAGCACCCTCACATTGTCAGCACTGGGCCTGCAATGTCCCTGGTTCATTTGTAACCATCCAGGCAGCTAATTTACACATTATGAGTGTTTCAGCTCCAAGGGGGCAAAGTCACTCCTTCTACCCAGGGCTGCGGAGCTCCAAGTAGGGTAAGATTCCAGGTTTTCCCCCTGGATGGAAGTGGAAAAAAAAGAACACTTTACGTGCTTCAAAACTGTACACAAGCACCATCACAGTGTCAGCACTGGGCCTGCAATGTCCCTGGGCCATTTGCAACCTTCCAGGCAGCTATTTTACACATTATGAGTGTTTCAGCTCCAAGGGGCAAAGTCACTCCTTCTACACAGGGCTGCGGAGCTCCAAGTAGGGTAAGATTCCAGGTTTTCCCCCGGATGGAAGTGGAAAAAAAAGAACTCTTTACGTGCTTTAAAACCGCACACAAGCACCCTCACAGTGCCAGCACTGAGCCTGCAATGTCCCTGGCCCATTTGCAACCTTCCAGGCTGCTATTTTACTCATTATGAGTGTTTCAGTTCCAAGGGGGCAAAGTCACTCCTTCTACCCAGGGCTGCGGAGCTCCAAGTAGGGTAAGATTCCAGGTTTTCCCCCTGGATGGAAGTGGAAAAAAAAAGAACACTTTACGTGCTTCAAAGAGGTACACAAGCACCCTCACAGTGTCAGCACTGGGCCTGCAATGTCCCTGGGCCCATTTGTAACCTCCAGGCAGCTATTTTACACATTATGAGTGTTTCAGCTCCAAGGGGGCAAAGTCACTCCTTCTACCCAGGGCTACGGAGCTCCAAGTAGGGTAAGATTCCAGGTTTTCCCCCTGGATGGAAGTGGAAAAAAAAGAACACTTTACGTGCTTCAAAACTGTACACAAGCACCATCACAGTGTCAGCACTGGGCCTGCAATGTCCCTGGGCCATTTGCAACCTTCCAGGCTGCTATTTTACTCATTATGAGTGTTTCAGCTCCAAGGGGGCAAAGTCACTCCTTCTACCCAGGGCTGCGGAGCTCCAAGTAGGGTAAGATTCCAGGTTTTCCCCCTGGATGGAAGTGGGAAAAAAAGAACACTTTACGTGCTTTAAAACCGCACACAAGCACCCTCACAGTGTCAGCACTGGGCCTGCAATGTCCCTGGCCCATTTGCAACCTTCCAGGCAGCTGTTTTACACATTATGAGTGTTTCAGCTCCAAGGGGGCAAAGTCACTTCTTCTACCCAGGGCTACGGAGCTCCAAGTAGGGTAAGATTCCAGGTTTTCCCCCTGGATGGAAGTGGGAAAAAAAAGAACACTTTACGTGCTTTAAAACCGCACACAAGCACCCTCACAGTGTCAGCACTGGGCCTGCAATGTCCCTGGCCCATTTGCAACCTTCCAGGCAGCTGTTTTACACATTATGAGTGTTTCAGCTCCAAGGGGGCACAGTCACTTCTTCTACCCAGGGCTACGGAGCTCCAAGTAGGGTAAGATTCCAGGTTTTCCCCTTGGATGGAAGTGGAAAAAAAAAAAAGAACACTTTACGTGCTTCAAAATGGAACACAAGCACCCTCACAGTGTCAGCACTGGGCCTGCAATGTCCCTGTCCCATTTGCAACCTTCCAGGCAGCTATTTTACACATTATGAGTGTTTCAGCTTCAAGGGGGCAAAGTCACTCCTTCTACCCAGGGCTACGGAGCTCCAAGTAGGGTAAGATTCCAGGTTTTCCCCCTGGATGGAAGTGGACAAAAAAGAACACTTTACGTGCTTTTAAACTGTACACAAGCACCCTCACAGTGCCAGCAGTGAGCCTGCAATGTCCCTGGCCCATTTGCAACCTTCCAGGCTGCTATTTTACACATTATGGGTGTTTCAGCTCCAAGGGGGCAAAGTCACTCCTTCTACCCAGGGCTACGGAGCTCCAAGTAGGGTTAGATTCCAGGTTTTCCCCCTGGATGGAAGTGGAAAAAAAAGAACACTTTACGTGCTTTAAAACCGCACACAAGCACCCTCACAGTGCAAGCACTGGGCCTGCAATGTCCCTGGCCCATTTGCAAGCTCCAGGCAGCTGTTTTCGACATTAGGCTCCAAGGGGGCAAAGTCACTCCTTCTACCCAGGGCTACGGAGCTCCAAGTAGAGTAAGATTCCAGGTTTTCCCCCTGGATGGAAGTGGGAAAAAAAAAGAACACTTTACGTGCTTTAAAACCGCACACAAGCACCCTCACAGTGCAAGCACTGGGCCTGCAATGTCCCTGGCCCATTTGCGACCTCCAGGCAGCTGTTTTCGACTTTAGGCTCCAAGGGGGCAAAGTCACTCCTTCTACCCAGGGCTGCGGAGCTCCAAGTAGGGTAAGATTCCAGGTTTTAACCCTGGATGGAAGTGGGAAAAAAAGAACACTTTACGTGCTTTAAAACCGCACACAAGCACCCTCACAGTGCCAGCAGTGAGCCTGCAATGTCCCTGGCCCATTTGCAACCTTCCAGGCTGCTATTTTACACATTATCAGTGTTTCAGCTCCAAGGGGGCAAAGTCACTCCTTCTACCCAGGGCTGCGGAGCTCCAAGTAGGGTAAGATTCCAGGTTTTCCCCCTGGATGGAAGTGGGGAAAAAAAGAACACTTTACGTGCTTTAAAACCGCACACAAGCACCCTCACAGTGCCAGCAGTGAGCCTGCAATGTCCCTGGCCCATTTGCAACCTTCCAGGCTGCTATTTTACACATTATGAGTGTTTCAGCTCCAAGGGGGCAAAGTCACTCCTTCTACCCAGGGCTACGGAGCTCCAAGTAGGGTAAGATTCCAGGTTTTCCCCCTGGATGGAAGTGGAAAAAAAAGAACACTTTACGTGCTTCAAAACTGTACACAAGCACCATCGCAGTGTCAGCACTGGGCCTGCAATGTCCCTGGGCCCATTTGTAACCTTCCAGGCAGCTATTTTACACATTATGAGTGTTTCAGCTCCAAGGGGGAAAAGTCACTCCTTCTACCCAGGGCTACGGAGCTCCAAGTAGGGTAAGATTCCAGGTTTTCCCCCTGGATGGAAGTGGAAAAAAAAGAACACTTTACGTGCTTTAAAACCACACACAAGCACCCTCACAGTGTCAGCACTGGGCCTGCAATGTCCCTGGCCCATTTGCAACCTTCCAGGCAGCTGTTTTACACATTATGAGTGTTTCAGCTCCAAGGGGGCAAAGTCACTTCTTCTACCCAGGGCTACGGAGCTCCAAGTAGGGTAAGATTCCAGGTTTTCCCCTTGGATGGAAGTGGAAAAAAAAAAATAACACTTTACGTGCTTCAAAATGGTACACAAGCACCCTCACAGTGTCAGCACTGGGCCTGCAATGTCCCTGTCCCATTTGCAACCTTCCAGGCAGCTATTTTACACATTATGAGTGTTTCAGCTTCAAGGGGGCAAAGTCACTCCTTCTACCCAGGGCTACGGAGCTCCAAGTAGGGTAAGATTCCAGGTTTTCCCCCTGGATGGAAGTGGAAAAAAAAGAACACTTTACGTGCTTCAAAACTGTACACAAGCACCCTCACAGTGTCAGCACTGGGCCTGCAATGTCCCTGGCCCATTTGCAACCTCCAGGCAGCTGTTTTCGCCATTAGGCTCCAAGGGGGAAAAGTCACTCCTTCTACCCAGGGCTACTGAGCTCCAAGTCGGGTAAGATTCCAGGTTTTCTCCCTTGTATGCAGGTGAACAAAATAATAGTTTACATGGTTAAATAAGGTAGGCAGGCACCTTCACAGTATCAGCGGTGTGCATTCAGTGAGTTTGGCCCGTTTCTATCCTCCTGTCTTCTGTTTCCCCTCTCGCTGGGCACACGAAGGCTTGTGTTATTTCTGCAGTTTATAAAACGTTGTTTCACGGGTGCCAAGAACCCCATTGTGGTGCCCCACGAGTCATTCGGTACAGAAGCACGCTCCGATTGATATGCTATCTTTTCTGACCACAAACGTTAAGACTGTGTAGGTGAAAATGGGCTCGGGGACAAAGTTTTCTGACACAAAGGCATCAGCCATCGGAGGAGTGTGGACTCTACCAGCTGACTAAAAGCCGGTGGCAGCGCGTTGAAACGAGAGGAGTGCACGCACAGGAAAGGGATGAAGTTGGGCTTCTTTTGATGTATAAATGAAAGCCCAGTTCTAACTTTTACTGTTTTAAAACATAGATAATCTGATGAGAGGAAACACAAAAGCCAGCTCGGAGCAGAGAGCCGAGTGTGCCGCGAACAGCCTCCCCTCCTGGGGACCAATCAGGAGGTGGCTCCTCCCTATATATGCACGGAGCTCCGGCGGGAGGGACATTTCTCATCTGTGCTAGCGCCTCGACTCTCTGTACCATGGCTGAAACCGCTCCAGCTGCCGCGGCCCCTCCCGCTGAAGTAGCCCCCAAGAAGAAGGCGAAGAAGGCGGCGGGGCCTTCTAAGGCCAAGAAGCCCGCGGGACCCAGCGTCGCCGAGCTCATCCTGAAGGCGGTCACCGCCTCTGCCGAGAGGAAGGGGGTCTCCCTGGCGGCGCTGAAGAAGGTGCTGAGCGCCGACGGCTACGATGTGGACAAGAACAAGAGCCGCGTCAAGGCCGCCCTCAAGGGCCTGGTCAGCAAGGGCGCCCTGGCCCAGCTGAAGGGCACCGGCGCCTCCGGCTCCTTCAAGGTGAACAAGAAGCAGCTGGAGGGCAAGAAGGCGGCCAAGAAACCAGCGGCCAAGAAACCAGCGGCCAAGAAAGCCGCCCCGGCCGCCAAGAAGCCCAAGAAGGCCCCCGCGGGGGTGAAGAAGAGCCCGAAGAAGGCCAAGAAGCCGGCGGCGGCCAAGAGCCCCAAGAAGCCCAAAGCTGCCCCGGCCAAGAAGGCTGCCAAGAGTCCCGCGAAAGCAAAGGCGGCCAAGCCCAAGGCAGCCAAGAAAAGCCCCGCCAAGGTGGTGAAACCCAAGGCGGCCAAACCCAAAGCAGCCAAGCCCAAAAAGGCAGCGCCCAAGAAGAAGTAAGGGCTCCTGCCAGACACTGCGAACACAAGGGCTCTTTTAAGAGCCACCCACCCGGTCTAGAAGAGAGCCTGTTCACCCCCCAGCCCCGCGCACGCCGTGCCCCGCTCCCCAGCCATAAACGGCACCGTGAAATCCCGGCGCGCCTCTCCGCGCTCGAGCGCCGCGTGTGATCTTGGGCGGATGCTCGCACGGAGGTTATTATAACTCCTTGATAGTTTTAAGGCTAACTATACGTGTGGGAGGTACTAGACCTCGGTGGATGACACATTCGGGTGATTACGTGTGTGTTTAGCCGCAAACACTATGTCCGAGGCGGACTGGGAATAGTGTCTGCTTGAAGCAGACGAGTGTGCGCCTTAAATCCGTAGGAGGTAACGGCGTGTGCCAGGGTGACCAAAGGGGCTATAACACCGTGGGCTTCTCCCCCGCAGGTGACCGAGACGGGGAGGGGGTGACTGGTGGGGCGGCAGCTAGCCGGGGGGGCAAGGGGGAGAAGTGCTGCCCAAAACGCGGGCTTTTTCGGCTCGGGGTACATCAACCAATCGGGGGGCTGCTTTCCATTTTGACCACATTTCATTGGCTATAGCCAGCCACGAGCCGCCTCTTCAGTGAGTAACCAATCCTTGCTATTTCCAAACTTGGGCCCGTGGTTTCAACCAATCAGAGCAGCCCTCCGTCTCCCAGGGCATAAATAGGCCTCTGTGCGAGGCAGGCCCCATTCCTTCTCGCACGCCGCGCAGAGAAAGCTCCGTCTTCGCCATGGCCCGCACCAAGCAGACCGCCCGCAAGTCCACCGGAGGGAAGGCGCCTCGCAAGCAGCTGGCCACCAAGGCTGCCCGCAAGAGCGCGCCTGCCACCGGAGGAGTCAAGAAGCCTCACCGCTACAGGCCCGGGACCGTGGCTCTCCGCGAGATCCGCCGCTACCAGAAGTCCACCGAGCTGCTCATCCGCAAGCTGCCCTTCCAGCGCCTGGTGCGGGAGATCGCGCAGGACTTCAAGACCGACCTGCGCTTCCAGAGCTCGGCCGTCATGGCCCTGCAGGAGGCCAGCGAGGCCTACCTGGTCGGGCTCTTTGAGGACACCAACTTGTGCGCCATCCACGCCAAGAGGGTCACCATCATGCCCAAGGACATTCAGCTGGCCCGTCGTATCCGCGGCGAGAGGGCCTAAGGACCGACCCTAACCGACACCACATATACCACAAGGGCTCTTCTAAGAGCCACCACCTTGTCACGTAGGAGCTGTTCATATCCGTGTGTTGTACACGGGGGGAGGCGGGGGCGAAAGGAAGGTGTTGGTAGGCACCGGTACTCATTAACGCATACCGGCACTCGGAAAGCAGAGCGCCTCCTTTTCATATGATAAAGTGCTTTGTTTGGCAGACGGGTTGTGCAGCGACCGGCACCTCGCAAGCCGGGGCTGTGTGGTGTCTGTGCTACTTTTAAACCCCCGGTAATCTTGTCCGGCTTCAGCAGAGGGAGCGCCCGCTCGGGGGCGACTTGTAGCCGCTCTCGTCTCCCTTGGTTTTAAAGTACGAACGGAACGTGCCCCGTGCAAACTGTACACACTTCTCCCCTAACGTGGAAAGCAATAGCGGGACCGTCCGTGCGGGTCAAACGCTATTACATTACAGCGCTTAGTGACACTTTATCCCCAACAAAGCCTGTTCACATAGACTTTTTATTAGGAAGGGCGCTCTGCTCTACCGACCCTCGCTCTGCTGCAGGCCCCGCCAGAGCGGGACCTAATGCGCACCACACTACGCTTCACTCATAAGACACGCTAAGGGTACCTCTTCACCGATAATATCCGCACAGCAGCTCTTAGAGGAAAAAGTGTTGGCCCTTAAAAGAGCCCTTGTGTTAATTGGAGATGTGCCTCGAAGCCTTACTTGGCGCTAGTGTACTTGGTGACGGCCTTGGTGCCCTCGGACACGGCGTGCTTGGCCAGCTCTCCGGGGAGCAGCAGGCGCACGGCGGTCTGGATCTCCCGGGAGGTGATGGTGCGCCGCTGGTTGTAGTGAGCCAGGCGGGAAGCCTCCCCGGCGATGCGCTCAAAGATGTCGTTGACGAAGGAGTTCATGATGCCCATGGCCTTGGAGGAGATGCCGGTGTCGGGGTGCACCTGCTTCATCACTTTGTAAATGTAGATAGCGTAGCTCTCCTTCCTGGTCCTCTTGCGCTTCTTGCCGTCCTTCTTGGGCGGCTTGGACAGCGCTTTCTTGGAGCCCTTCTTGGGAGCCGGCGCGGACTTGGCTGGTTCAGGCATGATCGACACTGGGCAGGCGCTCGCTGTGCAATCAGGAGAAATGCGGAAGCGGCGCCCGGGCTGCTGTACTTATAGGCTGGGCGTGTAAAGCAGCTGCTTGTTCCATTCTCCGTTCCCATTGGTAGGCACAACCGGCACCCCCTCCGTCCTCATCTTAATACGCGCCTTTCACTTCTGTAATTCTGATTGGTGGAGTAGGTTATTCCTTCCTCCAATGTGGGCCTCAGAGCCTAGCGGGCAACCAATCAGAGACGACCCGGAGTCTTTATATGACCGGGGTCCGGAGCACGCAGGGATAGTCTCTCTGTCTTCTTAGCCCGAGAACCTACAGCAGCTGCTCGCCATGTCTGGACGCGGAAAGCAAGGAGGCAAGGCCCGCGCTAAGGCCAAGACACGCTCTTCCAGAGCCGGACTGCAGTTCCCTGTGGGCCGTGTGCACAGGCTGCTCCGAAAGGGAAGCTACGCCGAGCGGGTCGGCGCCGGTGCCCCCGTCTATCTGGCTGCAGTCCTGGAGTACCTGACGGCCGAGATCCTCGAGCTGGCCGGCAACGCGGCCCGGGACAACAAGAAGACCCGCATCATCCCCAGGCACCTCCAGCTCGCCATCCGCAACGACGAGGAGCTCAACAAGCTGCTGGGCAGAGTCACCATCGCCCAGGGAGGCGTCCTGCCAAACATCCAGGCCGTGCTGCTGCCCAAGAAAACCGAGAGCCACAAGGCTGGGGGCAAAGCAAGCAAGTGAAGCGCCGCAGCCTCCCTTACGAACCACCGTATAAATACATTATAAACACAAGGGCTCTTTTCAGGGCCGCACACAGATTCCATCAAAGAGCTTATCCCTTCTAAGTCTCACTTTTGCCGGCTTCTTTAAATTCAGCGCTCGCACCTTCGCCTCACCGGGCGGCGTGTCCGACCCTCCGGCGATGCACGTGAATAATGTTAACACAGCCGCTAAGGCTACCTTGCGGTCCGTACTTTTTATTCATGTTTATACATATATATTTTTCAGTTTGCGGGCACGCCGCTACCGGGCGCGGGGTGGGGACGTGTGCATGTTGTGGCTGCACGCAGCGCGGTGGCGCCGGGGAGGGCTTCGGTGCGCTGGCCCCATTGAGACATTTGAGAGCGGTCGGAGGGGGACCCAGGGTTAGGGTTGCTTCAGGCCGGAACAACCAGCGAGGGGCTGGGCTGCTTTGCACCGTTCCGTTTGCGTGGCCTGAACGCCGGTGGCGTGTGAGGAGGGAAGAGCAGAAGCTGCGGAGCCCGCCCGCCCGCAGGCGAGCCCAGGACAAAGGGGCGCTGGGAGCCCGCGCTTTTTCAAACGGCAGCGGCCGCTCGGGGCCCGCTCTCTGCAGAGGGCGGGCCGGGCAGCGGCTCTCCCGCCTCTCGGCCTCACACGTCAGAGTCTCCCTCGCCGGTCCGCAGCTGCTCCATATAAGCAGCCGTTCTCGGGCTGCTGCTCGTATTTCTGCTTCGACCGAGAAGAGAGCATGTCTGGACGCGGCAAAGGAGGAAAGGGGCTCGGCAAAGGCGGTGCCAAGAGGCACAGGAAGGTGCTCCGCGACAACATCCAGGGCATCACCAAGCCCGCCATTCGCCGCCTGGCTCGCCGCGGCGGTGTCAAGCGCATCTCCGGCCTCATCTACGAGGAGACCCGCGGTGTGCTGAAGGTTTTCCTGGAGAACGTCATCCGGGACGCCGTCACCTATACCGAGCACGCCAAGAGAAAGACCGTCACCGCCATGGATGTGGTGTACGCCCTGAAGCGCCAGGGACGTACTCTCTACGGATTTGGCGGTTAAACACCACTCGCCGAGAACGCACAAAAAAACAACCTAAAGGCCCTTCTGAGGGCCGCCCACTGGATCATAACAGAGCTGTGTGTATACGACACCATTTTATTACATATTCCCTGCCGGGTTGGGCTGCTCTCCAGTCCCATACCTAATTTCTTTACACCTTCCCGTATTCTCGACTATTAAGCCCCCACAGGGTGGGGGCTTACAGGCCACTGGGGAACAAAGGGTCGAGTTAGCCCGGCTGGCTGGCTGTCCGGCCATCTGGTCGGACATCACGCTGAGCCATCTGGTTGCACACGTGGCCGACCAGATGGCCGGACTGCCAGCCGGCCGGGATAACTCGACTTTTTGTTCCCTACCCAGATCTCTAAGCCCCCACCATGTGGGGACTTAATAGTCGAGAATTTGTGTACATGTTTCCTTTTTCAGCTCCAAGGGGGCAAAGTCACTCCTTCTACCCAGGGCTGCGGAGCTCCAAGTAGGGTAAGATTCAAGGTTTTCCCCCTGGATGGAAGTGGGGAAAAAAAGAACATTTTACGTGCTTTAAAACCGCACACAAGCACCCTCACAGTGCAAGCACTGGGCCTGCAATGTCCCTGGCCCATTTGCAACCTTCCAGGCTGCTATTTTACACATTATGAGTGTTTCAGCTCCAAGGGGGAAAAGTCACTCCTTCTACCCAGGGCTACGGAGCTCCAAGTAGGGTTAGATTCAGGTTTTCCCCCTGGATGGAAGTGGGGAAAAAAAGAACATTTTACGTGCTTTAAAACCGCACACAAGCACCCTCACAGTGCAAGCACTGGGCCTGCAATGTCCCTGGCCCATTTGCAACCTCCAGGCAGCTGTTTTCGACATTAGGCTCCAAGGGGGCAAAGTCACTCCTTCTACCCAGGGCTACGGAGCTCCAAGTAGGGTAAGATTCCAGGTTTTCCCCCTGGATGGAAGTGGACAAAAAAGAACACTTTACGTGCTTTTAAACTGTACACAAGCACCCTCACAGTGCCAGCACTGGGCCTGCAATGTCCCTGGCCCATTTGCAACCTTCCAGGCAGCTATTTTACACATTATGAGTGTTTCAGCTCCAAGGGGGCAAAGTCACTCCTTCTACCCAGGGCTACGGAGCTCCAAGTAGGGTAAGATTCCAGGTTTTCCCCCTGGATGGAAGTGGGGAAAAAAAAGTACACTTTACGTGCTTTAAAACCGCACACAAGCACCCTCACAGTGTCAGCACTGGGCCTGCAATGTCCCTGGCCCATTTGCAACCTTCCAGGCAGCTATTTTACACATTATGGGTGTTTCAGCTCCACGGGGGTAAAGTCACTCCTTCTACCCAGGGCTACGGAGCTCCAAGTCGGGTAAGATTCCAGGTTTTCCCCCTGGATGGAAGTGGGAAAAAAAGAACACTTTACGTGCTTCAAAGAGGTACACAAGCACCCTCACAGTGTCAGCACTGGGCCTGCAGTGTCCCTGGGCCAATTTGTAACCTTCCAGGCAGCTATTTTACACATTATGAGTGTTTCAGCTCCAAGGGGGCAAAGTCACTCCTTCTACCCAGGGCTACGGAGCTCCAAGTAGGGTAAGATTCCAGGTTTCCCCCCTGGATGGAAGTGGAGAAAAAACAACACTTTACGTGCTTCAAAACTGTACACAAGCACCCTCACAGTGTCAGCACTGGGCCTGCAATGTCCCTGGGCCATTTGCTACCTTCCAGGCAGCTATTTTACACATTATGGGTGTTTCAGCTCCAAGGGGGCAAAGTCACTCCTTCTACCCAGGGCTACGGAGCTCCAAGTAGGGTAAGATTCCAGGTTTTCCCCCTGGATGGAAGTGGAGAAAAAAAGAACACTTTACGTGCTTCAAAACGGTACACAAGCACCCTCACAGCGTCAGCACTGGGCCTGCAATGTCCCTGGCCCATTTGCAACCTCCAGGCAGCTGTTTTCGACATTAGGCTCCAAGGGGGCAAAGTCACTCCTTCTACCCAGGGCTACGGAGCTCCAAGTAGGGTAAGATTCCAGGTTTTCCCCCTGGATGGAAGTGGAGAAAAAAGAACACTTTACGTGCTTCAAAACGGTACACAAGCACCCTCACAGCGTCAGCACTGGGCCTGCAATGTCACTGGCCCATTTGCAACCTCCAGGCAGCTGTTTTCGACATTAGGCTCCAAGGGGGCAAAGTCACTCCTTCTACCCAGGGCTACGGAGCTCCAAGTAGGGTAAGATTCCAGGTTTCCCCCCTGGATGGAAGTGAAAAAAAAAAGAACACTTTACGTGCTTTTAAACTGTACACAAGCACCCTCACAGTGTCATCACTGGGCCTGCAATGTCCCTGGGCCATTTGCAACCTTCCAGGCAGCTATTTTACACATTATGAGTGTTTCAGCTCCAAGGGGGCAAAGTCACTCCTTCTACCCAGGGCTACGGAGCTCCAAGTAGGGTAAGATTCCAGGTTTCCCCCCTGGATGGAAGTGGGAAAAAAAGAACACTTTACGTGCTTTAAAACCGCACACAAGCACCCTCACAGTGCCAGCACTGAGCCTGCAATGTCCCTGGCCCATTTGCGACCTTCCAGGCTGATATTTTACACATTATGAGTGTTTCAGCTCCAAGGGGGCAAAGTCACTCCTTCTACCCAGGGCTGCGGAGCTCCAAGTAGGGTAAGATTCCAGGTTTTCCCCCTGGATGGAAGTGGGAAAAAAAAGAACACTTTACGTGCTTCAAAATGTTACACAAGCACCCCCACAGTGTCATCACTGGGCCTGCAATGTCCCTGGGCCATTTGCAACCTTCCAGGCAGCTATTTTACACATTATGAGTGTTTCAGCTCCAAGGGGGCAAAGTCACTCCTTCTACCCAGGGCTACGGAGCTCCAAGTAGGGTAAGATTCCAGGTTTCCCCCCTGGATGGAAGTGGGAAAAAAAGAACACTTTACGTGCTTTAAAACCGCACACAAGCACCCTCACAGTGCCAGCACTGAGCCTGCAATGTCCCTGGCCCATTTGCGACCTTCCAGGCTGATATTTTACACATTATGAGTGTTTCAGCTCCAAGGGGGCAAAGTCACTCCTTCTACCCAGGGCTACGGAGCTCCAAGTAGGGTAAGATTCCAGGTTTTCCCCCTGGATGGAAGTGGAGAAAAAAGAACACTTTACGTGCTTCAAAACTGTACACAAGCACCCTCACAGTGTCAGCACTGGGCCTGCAATGTCCCTGGGCCATTTGCTACCTTCCAGGCAGCTATTTTACACATTATGGGTGTTTCAGCTCCAAGGGGGCAAAGTCACTCCTTCTACCCAGGGCTACGGAGCTCCAAGTAGGGTAAGATTCCAGGTTTTCCCCCTGGATGGAAGTGGAGAAAAAAAGAACACTTTACGTGCTTCAAAACGGTACACAAGCACCCTCACAGCGTCAGCACTGGGCCTGCAATGTCCCTGGCCCATTTGCAACCTCCAGGCAGCTGTTTTCGACATTAGGCTCCAAGGGGGCAAAGTCACTCCTTCTACCCAGGGCTACGGAGCTCCAAGTAGGGTAAGATTCCAGGTTTTCCCCCTGGATGGAAGTGGAGAAAAAAGAACACTTTACGTGCTTCAAAACGGTACACAAGCACCCTCACAGCGTCAGCACTGGGCCTGCAATGTCACTGGCCCATTTGCAAGCTCCAGGCAGCTGTTTTCGACATTAGGCTCCAAGGGGGCAAAGTCACTCCTTCTACCCAGGGCTACGGAGCTCCAAGTAGGGTAAGATTCCAGGTTTTCCCCCTGGATGGAAGTGGGAAAAAAAAGTACACTTTACGTGCTTTAAAACCGCACACAAGCACCCTCACAGTGTCAGCACTGGGCCTGCAATGTCCCTGGCCCATTTGCAACCTTCCAGGCAGCTATTTTACACATTATGGGTGTTTCAGCTCCACGGGGGTAAAGTCACTCCTTCTACCCAGGGCTACGGAGCTCCAAGTCGGGTAAGATTCCAGGTTTTCCCCCTGGATGGAAGTGGGAAAAAAAGAACACTTTACGTGCTTCAAAGAGGTACACAAGCACCCTCACAGTGTCAGCACTGGGCCTGCAGTGTCCCTGGGCCCATTTGTAACCTTCCAGGCAGCTATTTTACACATTATGAGGGTTTCAGCTCCAAGGGGGCAAAGTCACTCCTTCTACCCAGGGCTACGGAGCTCCAAGTAGGGTAAGATTCCAGGTTTCCCCCCTGGATGGAAGTGGAGAAAAAAGAACACTTTACGTGCTTTTAAACTGTACACAAGCACCCTCACAGTGCCAGCAGTGAGCCTGCAATGTCCCTGGCCCATTTGCAACCTTCCAGGCTGCTATTTTACACATTATGAGTGTTTCAGCTCCAAGGGGGCAAAGTCACTCCTTCTACCCAGGGCTACGGAGCTCCAAGTAGGGTAAGATTCCAGGTTTTCCCCCTGGATGGAAGTGGACAAAAAAGAACACTTTACGTGCTTTTAAACTGTACACAAGCACCCTCACAGTGCCAGCAGTGAGCCTGCAATGTCCCTGGCCCATTTGCAACCTTCCAGGCTGCTATTTTACACATTATGAGTGTTTCAGCTCCAAGGGGGCAAAGTCACTCCTTCTACCCAGGGCTACGGAGCTCCAAGTCGGGTAAGATTCCAGGTTTTCCCCCTGGATGGAAGTGGGGAAAAAAAGAACACTTTACGTGCTTTAAAACGGCACACAAGCACCCTCACAGTGTCAGCACTGGGCCTGCAATGTCCCTGGCCCATTTGCAAGCTACAGGCAGCTGTTTTCGACATTAGGCTCCAAGGGGGAAAAGTCACTCCTTCTACCCAGGGCAACGGAGCTCCAAGTAGGGTAAGATTCCAGGTTTTCCCCCTGGATGGAAGTGGAAAAAAAAGAACACTTTACGTGCTTCAAAACGGTACACAAGCACCCTCACAGTGTCAGCACTGGGCCTGCAATGTCCCTGGGCAATTTGCAACCTTCCAGGCAGCTATTTAACACATTATGGGTGTTTCAGATCCAAGGGGGCAAAGTCACTCCTTCTACCCAGGGCTACGGAGCTCCAAGTAGGGTAAGATTCCAGGTTTTACCCCTGGATGGAAGTGGGAAAAAAAAGAACACTTTACGTGCTTTAAAACCGCACACAAGCACCCTCACAGTGCCAGCACTGAGCCTGCAATGTCCCTGGCCCATTTGCAACCTCCAGGCAGCTGTTTTCGACATTAGGCTCCAAGGGGGCAAAGTCACTCCTTCTACCCAGGGCTACGGAGCTCAAAGTAGTGTAAGATTCCAAGTTTTCCCCCTGGATGGAAGTGGGAAAAAAAGAACACTTTACGTGCTTTAAAACCGCACACAAGCACCCTCACAGTGCCAGCACTGGGCCTGCAATGTCCCTGGCCCATTTGCAACCTTCCAGGCAGCTATTTTACACATTATGAGTGTTTCAGCTCCAAGGGGGCAAAGTCACTCCTTCTACCCAGGGCTACGGAGCTCCAAGTAGGGTAAGATTCCAGGTTTTCCCCCTGGATGGAAGTGGGGAAAAAAAAGAACACTTTACGTGCTTTAAAACCGCACACAAGCACCCTCACAGTGTCAGCACTGGGCCTGCAATGTCTCTGGGCCATTTGCAACCTTCCAGGCAGCTATTTTCGACATTAGGCTCCAAGGGGGCAAAGTCACTCCTTCTACCCAGGGCTACGGAGCTCCAAGTAGGGTAAGATTCCAGGTTTTCCCCCTGGATGGAAGTGGACAAAAAAGAACACTTTACGTGCTTTTAAACTGTACACAAGCACCCTCACAGTGCCAGCAGTGAGCCTGCAATGTCCCTGGCCCATTTGCAACCTTCCAGGCAGCTATTTTACACATTATGGGTGTTTCAGCTCCAAGGGGGCAAAGTCACTCCTTCTACCCAGGGCTACGTAGCTCCAAGTAGGGTAAGATTCCAGGTTTTCCCCCTGGATGGAAGTGGACAAAAAAGAACACTTTACGTGCTTTTAAACTGTACACAAGCACCCTCACAGTGCCAGCAGTGAGCCTGCAATGTCCCTGGCTCATTTGCAACCTTCCAGGCTGCTATTTTACACATTATGGGTGTTTCATCTCCAAGGGGGCAAAGTCACTCCTTCTACCCAGGGCTACGGAGCTCCAAGTAGGGTTAGATTCCAGGTTTTCCCCTTGAATGGAAGTGGAAAAAAAAAAGAACACTTTACGTGCTTTAAAACCGCACACAAGCACCCTCACAGTGTCAGCACTGGGCCTGCAATGTCCCTGGCCCATTTGCAACCTCCAGGCAGCTGTTTTCGACATTAGGCTCCAAGGGGGAAAAGTCACTCCTTCTACCCAGGGCTACGGAGCTCCAAGTAGGGTAAGATTCCAGGTTTTACCCCTGGATGGAAGTGGAGAAAAAAAAGAACACTTTACGTGGTTCAAAATGTTACACAAGCACCCTCACAGTGTCAGCGCTGGGCCTGCAATGTCCCTGGGCCATTTGCAACCTTCCAGGCAGCTATTTTACACATTATGGGTGTTTCAGCTCCAAGGGGGCAAAGTCACTCCTTCTACCCAGGGCTACGGAGCTCCAAGTAGGGTAAGATTCCAGGATTTCCCCCTGGATGGAAGTTGGAAAAAAATAACACTTTACGTGCTTTTAAACTGTACACAAGCACCCTCACAGTGCCAGCAGTGAGCCTGCAATGTCCCTGGCCCATTTGCAACCTTCCAGGCTGCTATTTTACACATTATGGGTGTTTCAGCTCCAAGGGGGCAAAGTCACTCCTTCTACCCAGGGCTACGGAGCTCCAAGTAGGGTAAGATTCCAGGTTTTCCCCCTGGATGGAAGTGGAAAAAAAAGAACACTTTACGTGCTTCAAAACGGTACACAAGCACCCTCACAGTGTCAGCACTGGGCCTGCAATGTCCCTGGGCAATTTGCAACCTTCCAGGCAGCTATTTAACACATTATGGGTGTTTCAGATCCAAGGGGGCAAAGTCACTCCTTCTACCCAGGGCTACGGAGCTCCAAGTAGGGTAAGATTCCAGGTTTTACCCCTGGATGGAAGTGGGAAAAAAAAGAACACTTTACGTGCTTTAAAACCGCACACAAGCACCCTCACAGTGCCAGCACTGAGCCTGCAATGTCCCTGGCCCATTTGCAACCTCCAGGCAGCTGTTTTCGACATTAGGCTCCAAGGGGGCAAAGTCACTCCTTCTACCCAGGGCTACGGAGCTCAAAGTAGTGTAAGATTCCAAGTTTTCCCCCTGGATGGAAGTGGGAAAAAAAGAACACTTTACGTGCTTTAAAACCGCACACAAGCACCCTCACAGTGCCAGCACTGGGCCTGCAATGTCCCTGGCCCATTTGCAACCTTCCAGGCAGCTATTTTACACATTATGAGTGTTTCAGCTCCAAGGGGGCAAAGTCACTCCTTCTACCCAGGGCTACGGAGCTCCAAGTAGGGTAAGATTCCAGGTTTTCCCCCTGGATGGAAGTGGGGAAAAAAAAGAACACTTTACGTGCTTTAAAACCGCACACAAGCACCCTCACAGTGTCAGCACTGGGCCTGCAATGTCTCTGGGCCATTTGCAACCTTCCAGGCAGCTATTTTCGACATTAGGCTCCAAGGGGGCAAAGTCACTCCTTCTACCCAGGGCTACGGAGCTCCAAGTAGGGTAAGATTCCAGGTTTTCCCCCTGGATGGAAGTGGACAAAAAAGAACACTTTACGTGCTTTTAAACTGTACACAAGCACCCTCACAGTGCCAGCAGTGAGCCTGCAATGTCCCTGGCCCATTTGCAACCTTCCAGGCAGCTATTTTACACATTATGGGTGTTTCAGCTCCAAGGGGGCAAAGTCACTCCTTCTACCCAGGGCTACGGAGCTCCAAGTAGGGTAAGATTCCAGGTTTTCCCCCTGGATGGAAGTGGAGAAAAAAAGAACACTTTACGTGCTTCAAAACGGTACACAAGCACCCTCACAGCGTCAGCACTGGGCCTGCAATGTCCCTGGCCCATTTGCAAGCTACAGGCAGCTGTTTTCGACATTAGGCTCCAAGGGGGAAAAGTCACTCCTTCTACCCAGGGCAACGGAGCTCCAAGTAGGGTAAGATTCCAGGTTTTCCCCCTGGATGGAAGTGGAAAAAAAAGAACACTTTACGTGCTTCAAAACGGTACACAAGCACCCTCACAGTGTCAGCACTGGGCCTGCAATGTCCCTGGGCAATTTGCAACCTTCCAGGCAGCTATTTAACACATTATGGGTGTTTCAGATCCAAGGGGGCAAAGTCACTCCTTCTACCCAGGGCTACGGAGCTCCAAGTAGGGTAAGATTCCAGGTTTTACCCCTGGATGGAAGTGGGAAAAAAAAGAACACTTTACGTGCTTTAAAACCGCACACAAGCACCCTCACAGTGCCAGCACTGAGCCTGCAATGTCCCTGGCCCATTTGCAACCTCCAGGCAGCTGTTTTCGACATTAGGCTCCAAGGGGGCAAAGTCACTCCTTCTACCCAGGGCTACGGAGCTCAAAGTAGTGTAAGATTCCAAGTTTTCCCCCTGGATGGAAGTGGGAAAAAAAGAACACTTTACGTGCTTTAAAACCGCACACAAGCACCCTCACAGTGCCAGCACTGGGCCTGCAATGTCCCTGGCCCATTTGCAACCTTCCAGGCAGCTATTTTACACATTATGAGTGTTTCAGCTCCAAGGGGGCAAAGTCACTCCTTCTACCCAGGGCTACGGAGCTCCAAGTAGGGTAAGATTCCAGGTTTTCCCCCTGGATGGAAGTGGGGAAAAAAAAGAACACTTTACGTGCTTTAAAACCGCACACAAGCACCCTCACAGTGTCAGCACTGGGCCTGCAATGTCTCTGGGCCATTTGCAACCTTCCAGGCAGCTATTTTCGACATTAGGCTCCAAGGGGGCAAAGTCACTCCTTCTACCCAGGGCTACGGAGCTCCAAGTAGGGTAAGATTCCAGGTTTTCCCCCTGGATGGAAGTGGACAAAAAAGAACACTTTACGTGCTTTTAAACTGTACACAAGCACCCTCACAGTGCCAGCAGTGAGCCTGCAATGTCCCTGGCCCATTTGCAACCTTCCAGGCAGCTATTTTACACATTATGGGTGTTTCAGCTCCAAGGGGGCAAAGTCACTCCTTCTACCCAGGGCTACGTAGCTCCAAGTAGGGTAAGATTCCAGGTTTTCCCCCTGGATGGAAGTGGACAAAAAAGAACACTTTACGTGCTTTTAAACTGTACACAAGCACCCTCACAGTGCCAGCAGTGAGCCTGCAATGTCCCTGGCTCATTTGCAACCTTCCAGGCTGCTATTTTACACATTATGGGTGTTTCATCTCCAAGGGGGCAAAGTCACTCCTTCTACCCAGGGCTACGGAGCTCCAAGTAGGGTTAGATTCCAGGTTTTCCCCTTGAATGGAAGTGGAAAAAAAAAAGAACACTTTACGTGCTTTAAAACCGCACACAAGCACCCTCACAGTGTCAGCACTGGGCCTGCAATGTCCCTGGCCCATTTGCAACCTCCAGGCAGCTGTTTTCGACATTAGGCTCCAAGGGGGAAAAGTCACTCCTTCTACCCAGGGCTACGGAGCTCCAAGTAGGGTAAGATTCCAGGTTTTACCCCTGGATGGAAGTGGAGAAAAAAAAGAACACTTTACGTGGTTCAAAATGTTACACAAGCACCCTCACAGTGTCAGCGCTGGGCCTGCAATGTCCCTGGGCCATTTGCAACCTTCCAGGCAGCTATTTTACACATTATGGGTGTTTCAGCTCCAAGGGGGCAAAGTCACTCCTTCTACCCAGGGCTACGGAGCTCCAAGTAGGGTAAGATTCCAGGATTTCCCCCTGGATGGAAGTTGGAAAAAAATAACACTTTACGTGCTTTTAAACTGTACACAAGCACCCTCACAGTGCCAGCAGTGAGCCTGCAATGTCCCTGGCCCATTTGCAACCTTCCAGGCTGCTATTTTACACATTATGGGTGTTTCAGCTCCAAGGGGGCAAAGTCACTCCTTCTACCCAGGGCTACGGAGCTCCAAGTAGGGTAAGATTCCAGGTTTTCCCCCTGGATGGAAGTGGAAAAAAAAGAACACTTTACGTGCTTCAAAACGGTACACAAGCACCCTCACAGTGTCAGCACTGGGCCTGCAATGTCCCTGGGCAATTTGCAACCTTCCAGGCAGCTATTTAACACATTATGGGTGTTTCAGATCCAAGGGGGCAAAGTCACTCCTTCTACCCAGGGCTACGGAGCTCCAAGTAGGGTAAGATTCCAGGTTTTACCCCTGGATGGAAGTGGGAAAAAAAAGAACACTTTACGTGCTTTAAAACGGTACACAAGCACCCTCACAGCGTCAGCACTGGGCCTGCAATGTCCCTGGCCCATTTGCAACCTCCAGGCAGCTGTTTTCGACATTAGGCTCCAAGGGGGCAAAGTCACTCCTTCTACCCAGGGCTACGGAGCTCCAAGTAGGGTGAGATTCCAGGTTTTCCCCCTGGATGGAAGTGGAGAAAAAAGAACACTTTACGTGCTTCAAAACGGTACACAAGCACCCTCACAGCGTCAGCACTGGGCCTGCAATGTCACTGGCCCATTTGCAAGCTCCAGGCAGCTGTTTTCGACATTAGGCTCCAAGGGGGCAAAGTCACTCCTTCTACCCAGGGCTACGGAGCTCCAAGTAGGGTAAGATTCCAGGTTTTCCCCCTGGATGGAAGTGGAGAAAAAAGAACACTTTACGTGCTTCAAAACTGTACACAAGCACCCTCACAGTGTCAGCACTGGGCCTGCAATGTCCCTGGGCCATTTGCTACCTTCCAGGCAGCTATTTTACACATTATGGGTGTTTCAGCTCCAAGGGGGCAAAGTCACTCCTTCTACCCAGGGCTACGGAGCTCCAAGTAGGGTAAGATTCCAGGTTTTCCCCCTGGATGGAAGTGGAGAAAAAAAGAACACTTTACGTGCTTCAAAACGGTACACAAGCACCCTCACAGCGTCAGCACTGGGCCTGCAATGTCCCTGGCCCATTTGCAACCTCCAGGCAGCTGTTTTCGACATTAGGCTCCAAGGGGGCAAAGTCACTCCTTCTACCCAGGGCTACGGAGCTCCAAGTAGGGTAAGATTCCAGGTTTTCCCCCTGGATGGAAGTGGAGAAAAAAGAACACTTTACGTGCTTCAAAACGGTACACAAGCACCCTCACAGCGTCAGCACTGGGCCTGCAATGTCACTGGCCCATTTGCAAGCTCCAGGCAGCTGTTTTCGACATTAGGCTCCAAGGGGGCAAAGTCACTCCTTCTACCCAGGGCTACGGAGCTCCAAGTAGGGTAAGATTCCAGGTTTTCCCCCTGGATGGAAGTGGGAAAAAAAAGTACACTTTACGTGCTTTAAAACCGCACACAAGCACCCTCACAGTGTCAGCACTGGGCCTGCAATGTCCCTGGCCCATTTGCAACCTTCCAGGCAGCTATTTTACACATTATGGGTGTTTCAGCTCCACGGGGGTAAAGTCACTCCTTCTACCCAGGGCTACGGAGCTCCAAGTCGGGTAAGATTCCAGGTTTTCCCCCTGGATGGAAGTGGGAAAAAAAGAACACTTTACGTGCTTCAAAGAGGTACACAAGCACCCTCACAGTGTCAGCACTGGGCCTGCAGTGTCCCTGGGCCCATTTGTAACCTTCCAGGCAGCTATTTTACACATTATGAGGGTTTCAGCTCCAAGGGGGCAAAGTCACTCCTTCTACCCAGGGCTACGGAGCTCCAAGTAGGGTAAGATTCCAGGTTTCCCCCCTGGATGGAAGTGGAGAAAAAAGAACACTTTACGTGCTTTTAAACTGTACACAAGCACCCTCACAGTGCCAGCAGTGAGCCTGCAATGTCCCTGGCCCATTTGCAACCTTCCAGGCTGCTATTTTACACATTATGAGTGTTTCAGCTCCAAGGGGGCAAAGTCACTCCTTCTACCCAGGGCTACGGAGCTCCAAGTAGGGTAAGATTCCAGGTTTTCCCCCTGGATGGAAGTGGACAAAAAAGAACACTTTACGTGCTTTTAAACTGTACACAAGCACCCTCACAGTGCCAGCAGTGAGCCTGCAATGTCCCTGGCCCATTTGCAACCTTCCAGGCTGCTATTTTACACATTATGAGTGTTTCAGCTCCAAGGGGGCAAAGTCACTCCTTCTACCCAGGGCTACGGAGCTCCAAGTCGGGTAAGATTCCAGGTTTTCCCCCTGGATGGAAGTGGGGAAAAAAAGAACACTTTACGTGCTTTAAAACGGCACACAAGCACCCTCACAGTGTCAGCACTGGGCCTGCAATGTCCCTGGCCCATTTGCAAGCTACAGGCAGCTGTTTTCGACATTAGGCTCCAAGGGGGAAAAGTCACTCCTTCTACCCAGGGCAACGGAGCTCCAAGTAGGGTAAGATTCCAGGTTTTCCCCCTGGATGGAAGTGGAAAAAAAAGAACACTTTACGTGCTTCAAAACGGTACACAAGCACCCTCACAGTGTCAGCACTGGGCCTGCAATGTCCCTGGGCAATTTGCAACCTTCCAGGCAGCTATTTAACACATTATGGGTGTTTCAGATCCAAGGGGGCAAAGTCACTCCTTCTACCCAGGGCTACGGAGCTCCAAGTAGGGTAAGATTCCAGGTTTTACCCCTGGATGGAAGTGGGAAAAAAAAGAACACTTTACGTGCTTTAAAACCGCACACAAGCACCCTCACAGTGCCAGCACTGAGCCTGCAATGTCCCTGGCCCATTTGCAACCTCCAGGCAGCTGTTTTCGACATTAGGCTCCAAGGGGGCAAAGTCACTCCTTCTACCCAGGGCTACGGAGCTCAAAGTAGTGTAAGATTCCAAGTTTTCCCCCTGGATGGAAGTGGGAAAAAAAGAACACTTTACGTGCTTTAAAACCGCACACAAGCACCCTCACAGTGCCAGCACTGGGCCTGCAATGTCCCTGGCCCATTTGCAACCTTCCAGGCAGCTATTTTACACATTATGAGTGTTTCAGCTCCAAGGGGGCAAAGTCACTCCTTCTACCCAGGGCTACGGAGCTCCAAGTAGGGTAAGATTCCAGGTTTTCCCCCTGGATGGAAGTGGGGAAAAAAAAGAACACTTTACGTGCTTTAAAACCGCACACAAGCACCCTCACAGTGTCAGCACTGGGCCTGCAATGTCTCTGGGCCATTTGCAACCTTCCAGGCAGCTATTTTCGACATTAGGCTCCAAGGGGGCAAAGTCACTCCTTCTACCCAGGGCTACGGAGCTCCAAGTAGGGTAAGATTCCAGGTTTTCCCCCTGGATGGAAGTGGACAAAAAAGAACACTTTACGTGCTTTTAAACTGTACACAAGCACCCTCACAGTGCCAGCAGTGAGCCTGCAATGTCCCTGGCCCATTTGCAACCTTCCAGGCAGCTATTTTACACATTATGGGTGTTTCAGCTCCAAGGGGGCAAAGTCACTCCTTCTACCCAGGGCTACGTAGCTCCAAGTAGGGTAAGATTCCAGGTTTTCCCCCTGGATGGAAGTGGACAAAAAAGAACACTTTACGTGCTTTTAAACTGTACACAAGCACCCTCACAGTGCCAGCAGTGAGCCTGCAATGTCCCTGGCTCATTTGCAACCTTCCAGGCTGCTATTTTACACATTATGGGTGTTTCATCTCCAAGGGGGCAAAGTCACTCCTTCTACCCAGGGCTACGGAGCTCCAAGTAGGGTTAGATTCCAGGTTTTCCCCTTGAATGGAAGTGGAAAAAAAAAAGAACACTTTACGTGCTTTAAAACCGCACACAAGCACCCTCACAGTGTCAGCACTGGGCCTGCAATGTCCCTGGCCCATTTGCAACCTCCAGGCAGCTGTTTTCGACATTAGGCTCCAAGGGGGAAAAGTCACTCCTTCTACCCAGGGCTACGGAGCTCCAAGTAGGGTAAGATTCCAGGTTTTACCCCTGGATGGAAGTGGAGAAAAAAAAGAACACTTTACGTGGTTCAAAATGTTACACAAGCACCCTCACAGTGTCAGCGCTGGGCCTGCAATGTCCCTGGGCCATTTGCAACCTTCCAGGCAGCTATTTTACACATTATGGGTGTTTCAGCTCCAAGGGGGCAAAGTCACTCCTTCTACCCAGGGCTACGGAGCTCCAAGTAGGGTAAGATTCCAGGATTTCCCCCTGGATGGAAGTTGGAAAAAAATAACACTTTACGTGCTTTTAAACTGTACACAAGCACCCTCACAGTGCCAGCAGTGAGCCTGCAATGTCCCTGGCCCATTTGCAACCTTCCAGGCTGCTATTTTACACATTATGGGTGTTTCAGCTCCAAGGGGGCAAAGTCACTCCTTCTACCCAGGGCTACGGAGCTCCAAGTAGGGTAAGATTCCAGGTTTTCCCCCTGGATGGAAGTGGAAAAAAAAGAACACTTTACGTGCTTCAAAACGGTACACAAGCACCCTCACAGTGTCAGCACTGGGCCTGCAATGTCCCTGGGCAATTTGCAACCTTCCAGGCAGCTATTTAACACATTATGGGTGTTTCAGATCCAAGGGGGCAAAGTCACTCCTTCTACCCAGGGCTACGGAGCTCCAAGTAGGGTAAGATTCCAGGTTTTACCCCTGGATGGAAGTGGGAAAAAAAAGAACACTTTACGTGCTTTAAAACCGCACACAAGCACCCTCACAGTGCCAGCACTGAGCCTGCAATGTCCCTGGCCCATTTGCAACCTCCAGGCAGCTGTTTTCGACATTAGGCTCCAAGGGGGCAAAGTCACTCCTTCTACCCAGGGCTACGGAGCTCAAAGTAGTGTAAGATTCCAAGTTTTCCCCCTGGATGGAAGTGGGAAAAAAAGAACACTTTACGTGCTTTAAAACCGCACACAAGCACCCTCACAGTGCCAGCACTGGGCCTGCAATGTCCCTGGCCCATTTGCAACCTTCCAGGCAGCTATTTTACACATTATGAGTGTTTCAGCTCCAAGGGGGCAAAGTCACTCCTTCTACCCAGGGCTACGGAGCTCCAAGTAGGGTAAGATTCCAGGTTTTCCCCCTGGATGGAAGTGGGGAAAAAAAAGAACACTTTACGTGCTTTAAAACCGCACACAAGCACCCTCACAGTGTCAGCACTGGGCCTGCAATGTCTCTGGGCCATTTGCAACCTTCCAGGCAGCTATTTTCGACATTAGGCTCCAAGGGGGCAAAGTCACTCCTTCTACCCAGGGCTACGGAGCTCCAAGTAGGGTAAGATTCCAGGTTTTCCCCCTGGATGGAAGTGGACAAAAAAGAACACTTTACGTGCTTTTAAACTGTACACAAGCACCCTCACAGTGCCAGCAGTGAGCCTGCAATGTCCCTGGCCCATTTGCAACCTTCCAGGCAGCTATTTTACACATTATGGGTGTTTCAGCTCCAAGGGGGCAAAGTCACTCCTTCTACCCAGGGCTACGGAGCTCCAAGTAGGGTAAGATTCCAGGATTTCCCCCTGGATGGAAGTTGGAAAAAAAGAACACTTTACGTGCTTTTAAACTGTACACAAGCACCCTCACAGTGCCAGCAGTGAGCCTGCAATGTCCCTGGCCCATTTGCAACCTTCCAGGCTGCTATTTGACACATTATGGGTGTTTCAGCTCCAAGGGGGCAAAGTCACTCCTTCTACCCAGGGCTACGGAGCTCCAAGTAGGGTAAGATTCCAGGTTTTCCCCCTGGATGGAAGTGGAAAAAAAAGAACACTTTACGTGCTTCAAAACGGTACACAAGCACCCTCACAGTGTCAGCACTGGGCCTGCAATGTCCCTGGCCCATTTGCAAGCTCCAGGCAGCTGTTTTCGACATTAGGCTCCAAGGGGGCAAAGTCACTCCTTCTACCCAGGGCTACGGAGCTCCAAGTAGGGTAAGATTCCAGGTTTTACCCCTGGATGGAAGTCGAGAAAAAATAACACTTTACGTGCTTCAAAACTGTACACAAGCACCCTCACAGTGTCAGCACTGGGCCTGCAATGTCCCTGGGCCATTTGCAACCTTCCAGGCAGCTATTTTACACATTATGGGTGTTTCAGCTCCAAGGGGGGCAAAGTCACTCCTTCTACCCAGGGCTACGGAGCTCCAAGTAGGGTTAGATTCCAGGTTTTCCCCCTGGATGGAAGTGGAAAAAAAAGAACACTTTACGTGCTTCAAAACTGTACACAAGCACCCTCACAGTGTCAGCACTGGGCCTGCAATGTCCCTGGGCCATTTGCAACCTTCCAGGCAGCTATTTTACACATTATGGGTGTTTCAGCTCCAAGGGGGCAAAGTCACTCCTTCTACCCAGGGCTACGGAGCTCCAAGTAGGGTAAGATTCCAGGTTTTCCCCCTGGATGGAAGTGGGAAAAAAAAGAACACTTTACGTGCTTTAAAACGGCACACAAGCACCGTCACAGTGTCAGCACTGGGCCTGCAATGTCCCTGGCCCATTTGCAAGCTCCAGGCAGCTGTTTTCGACATTAGGCTCCAAGGGGGCAAAGTCACTCCTTCTACCCAGGGCTACGGAGCTCCAAGTAGGGTAAGATTCCAGGTTTTCCCCCCTGGATGGAAGTGGGAAAAAAAAGAACACTTTACGTGCTTTAAAACCGCACATAAGCACCTTCACAGTGCCAGCACTGAGCCTGCAATGTCCCTGTCCCATTTGCGACCTTCCAGGCTGCTATTTTACACATTATGAGTGTTTCAGCTCCAAGGGGGCAAAGTCACTCCTTCTACCCAGGGCTACGGAGCTCCAAGTAGGGTAAGATTCCAGGTTTTCCCCCTGGATGGAAGTGGAGAAAAAAGAACACTTTACGTGCTTCAAAACTGTACACAAGCACCCTCACAGTGTCAGCACTGGGCCTGCAATGTCCCTGGGCCATTTGCAACCTTCGAGGCAGCTATTTTACACATTATGAGTGTTTCAGCTCCAAGGGGGCAAAGTCACTCCTTCTACCCAGGGCTACGGAGCTCCAAGTAGGGTAAGATTCCAGGTTTTCCCCCTGGATGGAAGTGGAGAAAAAAGAACACTTTACGTGCTTCATAACTGTACACAAGCACCCTCACAGTGTCAGCACTGGGCCTGCAATGTCCCTGGGCCCATTTGCAACCTCCAGGCAGCTGTTTTCGACATTAGGCTCCAAGGGGGCAAAGTCACTCCTTCTACCCAGGGCTACGGAGCTCCAAGTAGGGTAAGATTCCAGGTTTTCCCCCTGGATGGAAGTGGAGAAAAAAGAACACTTTACGTACTTCAAAACTGTACACAAGCACCCTCACAGTGTCAGCACTGGGCCTGCAATGTCCCTGGGCCATTTGCAACCTTCCAGGCAGCTATTTTACACATTATGGGTGTTTCAGCTCCAAGGGGGCAAAGTCACTCCTTCTACCCAGGGCTACGGAGCTCCAAGTCGGGTAAGATTCCAGGTTTCCCCCTGGATGGAAGTGGGGAAAAAAAAGAACACTTTACGTGCTTTAAAACAGCACACAAGCACCCTCACAGTGCCAGCACTGGGCCTGCAATGTCCCTGGCCCATTTGCAACCTCCAGGCAGCTGTTTTCGACATTAGGCTCCAAGGGGGCAAAGTCACTCCTTCTACCCAGGGCTACGGAGCTCCAAGTAGGGTAAGATTCCAGGTTTTCCCCCTGGATGGAAGTGGAGAAAATAGAACACTTTACGTGCTTCAAACTGTACACAAGCACCCTCACAGTGTCAGCACTGGGCCTGCAATGTCCCTGGGCCATTTGCAACCTTCCAGGCAGCTATTTTACACATTATGGGTGTTTCAGCTCCAAGGGGGCAAAGTCACTCCTTCTACCCAGGGCTACGGAGCTCCAAGTAGGGTAAGATTCCAGGTTTTCCCCCTGGATGGAAGTGGAGAAAAAAGAACACTTTACGTGCTTCAAAACGGTACACAAGCACCCTCACAGCGTCAGCACTGGGCCTGCAATGTCCCTGGCCCATTTGCAAGCTCCAGGCAGCTGTTTTCGACATTAGGCTCCAAGGGGGCAAAGTCACTCCTTCTACCCAGGGCTACGGAGCTCCAAGTAGGGTAAGATTCCAGGTTTTCCCCCTGGATGGAAGTGGGAAAAAAAAGTACACTTTACGTGCTTTAAAACCGCACACAAGCACCCTCACAGTGTCAGCACTGGGCCTGCAATGTCCCTGGCCCATTTGCAACCTTCCAGGCAGCTATTTTACACATTATGGGTGTTTCAGCTCCACGGGGGTAAAGTCACTCCTTCTACCCAGGGCTACGGAGCTCCAAGTCGGGTAAGATTCCAGGTTTTCCCCCTGGATGGAAGTGGGAAAAAAAGAACACTTTACGTGCTTCAAAGAGGTACACAAGCACCCTCACAGTGTCAGCACTGGGCCTGCAGTGTCCCTGGGCCCATTTGTAACCTTCCAGGCAGCTATTTTACACATTATGAGTGTTTCAGCTCCAAGGGGGCAAAGTCACTCCTTCTACCCAGGGCTACGGAGCTCCAAGTAGGGTAAGATTCCAGGTTTCCCCCCTGGATGGAAGTGGAGAAAAAACAACACTTTACGTGCTTCAAAACTGTACACAAGCACCCTCACAGTGTCAGCACTGGGCCTGCAATGTCCCTGGGCCATTTGCTACCTTCCAGGCAGCTATTTTACACATTATGGGTGTTTCAGCTCCAAGGGGGCAAAGTCACTCCTTCTACCCAGGGCTACGGAGCTCCAAGTAGGGTAAGATTCCAGGTTTTCCCCCTGGATGGAAGTGGAGAAAAAAAGAACACTTTACGTGCTTCAAAACGGTACACAAGCACCCTCACAGCGTCAGCACTGGGCCTGCAATGTCCCTGGCCCATTTGCAACCTCCAGGCAGCTGTTTTCGACATTAGGCTCCAAGGGGGCAAAGTCACTCCTTCTACCCAGGGCTACGGAGCTCCAAGTAGGGTAAGATTCCAGGTTTTCCCCCTGGATGGAAGTGGAGAAAAAAGAACACTTTACGTGCTTCAAAACGGTACACAAGCACCCTCACAGCGTCAGCACTGGGCCTGCAATGTCACTGGCCCATTTGCAACCTCCAGGCAGCTGTTTTCGACATTAGGCTCCAAGGGGGCAAAGTCACTCCTTCTACCCAGGGCTACGGAGCTCCAAGTAGGGTAAGATTCCAGGTTTCCCCCCTGGATGGAAGTGAAAAAAAAAAGAACACTTTACGTGCTTTTAAACTGTACACAAGCACCCTCACAGTGTCATCACTGGGCCTGCAATGTCCCTGGGCCATTTGCAACCTTCCAGGCAGCTATTTTACACATTATGAGTGTTTCAGCTCCAAGGGGGCAAAGTCACTCCTTCTACCCAGGGCTACGGAGCTCCAAGTAGGGTAAGATTCCAGGTTTCCCCCCTGGATGGAAGTGGGAAAAAAAGAACACTTTACGTGCTTTAAAACCGCACACAAGCACCCTCACAGTGCCAGCACTGAGCCTGCAATGTCCCTGGCCCATTTGCGACCTTCCAGGCTGATATTTTACACATTATGAGTGTTTCAGCTCCAAGGGGGCAAAGTCACTCCTTCTACCCAGGGCTGCGGAGCTCCAAGTAGGGTAAGATTCCAGGTTTTCCCCCTGGATGGAAGTGGGAAAAAAAAGAACACTTTACGTGCTTCAAAATGTTACACAAGCACCCCCACAGTGTCATCACTGGGCCTGCAATGTCCCTGGGCCATTTGCAACCTTCCAGGCAGCTATTTTACACATTATGAGTGTTTCAGCTCCAAGGGGGCAAAGTCACTCCTTCTACCCAGGGCTACGGAGCTCCAAGTAGGGTAAGATTCCAGGTTTCCCCCCTGGATGGAAGTGGGAAAAAAAGAACACTTTACGTGCTTTAAAACCGCACACAAGCACCCTCACAGTGCCAGCACTGAGCCTGCAATGTCCCTGGCCCATTTGCGACCTTCCAGGCTGATATTTTACACATTATGAGTGTTTCAGCTCCAAGGGGGCAAAGTCACTCCTTCTACCCAGGGCTGCGGAGCTCCAAGTAGGGTAAGATTCCAGGTTTTCCCCCTGGATGGAAGTGGGAAAAAAAAGAACACTTTACGTGCTTCAAAATGTTACACAAGCACCCCCACAGTGTCAGCGCTGGGCCTACAATGTCCCTGGCCCTTTTTTAACCTCGTTTTACACATTATGAGTGTTTCAGCTCCAAGGGGGCAAAGTCACTCCTTCTACCCAGGGCTACGGAGCTCCAAGTAGGGTAAGATTCCAGGTTTTGCCCCTGGATGGAAGTGGGAAAAAAAAGAACACTTTAAGGCCCGTATTTATACTTTTTTTAGCGCCGCATTTGCGCCGCTTTTTGACGGCTAACGGCGCAAACCTACAAAATACAATGGTATTTTGCAAGTTTGCGCCGTTTTTGCGTCAAAAAACGACGCAAATGCGGCGCTAAAAAAAGTATAAATACGGGCCTAAGTGCTTTAAAACCGCACACAAGCACCCTCACAGTGTCAGCACTGGGCCTGCAATGTCCCTGGCCCATTTGCAAGCTCCAGGCAGCTGTTTTCGACATTAGGCTCCAAGGGGGCAAAGTCACTCCTTCTACCCAGGTCTACGGAGCTCCAAGTAGGGTAAGATTCCAGGTTTTACCCCTGGATAGAAGTGGGAAAAAAAAAGAACACTTTACGTGCTTTAAAACCGCACACAAGCACCCTCACAGTGCAAGCACTGGGCCTGCAATGTCCCTGGCCCATTTGCAAGCTCCAGGCAGCTGTTTTCGACATTAGGCTCCAAGGGGGCAAAGTCACTCCTTCTACCCAGGGCTACGGAGCTCCAAGTAGGGAAAGTTTCCAGGTTTTCCCCCTGGATGGAAGTGGGGAAAAAAAAGAACACTTTACGTGCTTTAAAACCGCACACAAGCACCCTCACAGTGCAAGCACTGGGCCTGCAATGTCCCTGGCCCATTTGCAAGCTCCAGGCAGCTGTTTTCGACATTAGGCTCCAAGGGGGAAAAGTCACTCCTTCTACCCAGGGCTACGGAGCTCCAATTAGGGTAAGATTCCAGGTTTTCCCCCTGGATGGAAGTGGGAAAAAAAAGAACACTTTACGTGCTTTAAAACGGCACACAAGCACCGTCACAGTGTCAGCACTGGGCCTGCAATGTCCCTGGCCCATTTGCAAGCTCCAGGCAGCTGTTTTCGACATTAGGCTCCAAGGGGGCAAAGTCACTCCTTCTACCCAGGGCTACGGAGCTCCAAGTAGGGTAAGATTCCAGGTTTTCCCCCTGGATGGAAGTGGGGAAAAAAAGAACACTTTACGTGCTTTAAAACCGCACACAAGCACCCTCACAGTGCCAGCACTGGGCCTGCAATGTCCCTGGCCCATTTGCAACCTTCCAGGCAGCTATTTTACACATTATGAGTGTTTCAGCTCCAAAGGGGGCAAAGTCACTCCTTCTACCCAGGGCTACGGAGCTCCAAGTAGGGTAAGATTCCAGGTTTTCCCCCTGGATGGAAGTGGAGAAAAAAGAACACTTTACGTGCTTCAAAACGGTACACAAGCACCCTCACAGCGTCAGCACTGGGCCTGCAATGTCCCTGGCCCATTTGCAAGCTCCAGGCAGCTGTTTTCGACATTAGGCTCCAAGGGGGCAAAGTCACTCCTTCTACCCAGGGCTACGGAGCTCCAAGTAGGATAAGATTCCAGGTTTTCCCCCTGGATGGAAGTGGGAAAAAAAAGTACACTTTACGTGCTTTAAAACCGCACACAAGCACCCTCACAGTGTCAGCACTGGGCCTGCAATGTCCCTGGCCCATTTGCAACCTTCCAGGCAGCTATTTTACACATTATGGGTGTTTCAGCTCCACGGGGGTAAAGTCACTCCTTCTACCCAGGGCTACGGAGCTCCAAGTCGGGTAAGATTCCAGGTTTTCCCCCTGGATGGAAGTGGGAAAAAAAGAACACTTTACGTGCTTCAAAGAGGTACACAAGCACCCTCACAGTGTCAGCACTGGGCCTGCAGTGTCCCTGGGCCCATTTGTAACCTTCCAGGCAGCTATTTTACACATTATGAGTGTTTCAGCTCCAAGGGGGCAAAGTCACTCCTTCTACCCAGGGCTACGGAGCTCCAAGTAGGGTAAGATTCCAGGTTTCCCCCCTGGATGGAAGTGGAGAAAAAACAACACTTTACGTGCTTCAAAACTGTACACAAGCACCCTCACAGTGTCAGCACTGGGCCTGCAATGTCCCTGGGCCATTTGCTACCTTCCAGGCAGCTATTTTACACATTATGGGTGTTTCAGCTCCAAGGGGGCAAAGTCACTCCTTCTACCCAGGGCTACGGAGCTCCAAGTAGGGTAAGATTCCAGGTTTTCCCCCTGGATGGAAGTGGAGAAAAAAAGAACACTTTACGTGCTTCAAAACGGTACACAAGCACCCTCACAGCGTCAGCACTGGGCCTGCAATGTCCCTGGCCCATTTGCAACCTCCAGGCAGCTGTTTTCGACATTAGGCTCCAAGGGGGCAAAGTCACTCCTTCTACCCAGGGCTACGGAGCTCCAAGTAGGGTAAGATTCCAGGTTTTCCCCCTGGATGGAAGTGGAGAAAAAAGAACACTTTACGTGCTTCAAAACGGTACACAAGCACCCTCACAGCGTCAGCACTGGGCCTGCAATGTCACTGGCCCATTTGCAACCTCCAGGCAGCTGTTTTCGACATTAGGCTCCAAGGGGGCAAAGTCACTCCTTCTACCCAGGGCTACGGAGCTCCAAGTAGGGTAAGATTCCAGGTTTCCCCCCTGGATGGAAGTGAAAAAAAAAAGAACACTTTACGTGCTTTTAAACTGTACACAAGCACCCTCACAGTGTCATCACTGGGCCTGCAATGTCCCTGGGCCATTTGCAACCTTCCAGGCAGCTATTTTACACATTATGAGTGTTTCAGCTCCAAGGGGGCAAAGTCACTCCTTCTACCCAGGGCTACGGAGCTCCAAGTAGGGTCAGATTCCAGGTTTCCCCCCTGGATGGAAGTGGGAAAAAAAGAACACTTTACGTGCTTTAAAACCGCACACAAGCACCCTCACAGTGCCAGCACTGAGCCTGCAATGTCCCTGGCCCATTTGCGACCTTCCAGGCTGATATTTTACACATTATGAGTGTTTCAGCTCCAAGGGGGCAAAGTCACTCCTTCTACCCAGGGCTGCGGAGCTCCAAGTAGGGTAAGATTCCAGGTTTTCCCCCTGGATGGAAGTGGGAAAAAAAAGAACACTTTACGTGCTTCAAAATGTTACACAAGCACCCCCACAGTGTCATCACTGGGCCTGCAATGTCCCTGGGCCATTTGCAACCTTCCAGGCAGCTATTTTACACATTATGAGTGTTTCAGCTCCAAGGGGGCAAAGTCACTCCTTCTACCCAGGGCTACGGAGCTCCAAGTAGGGTAAGATTCCAGGTTTCCCCCCTGGATGGAAGTGGGAAAAAAAGAACACTTTACGTGCTTTAAAACCGCACACAAGCACCCTCACAGTGCCAGCACTGAGCCTGCAATGTCCCTGGCCCATTTGCGACCTTCCAGGCTGATATTTTACACATTATGAGTGTTTCAGCTCCAAGGGGGCAAAGTCACTCCTTCTACCCAGGGCTGCGGAGCTCCAAGTAGGGTAAGATTCCAGGTTTTCCCCCTGGATGGAAGTGGGAAAAAAAAGAACACTTTACGTGCTTCAAAATGTTACACAAGCACCCCCACAGTGTCAGCGCTGGGCCTACAATGTCCCTGGCCCTTTTTTAACCTCGTTTTACACATTATGAGTGTTTCAGCTCCAAGGGGGCAAAGTCACTCCTTCTACCCAGGGCTACGGAGCTCCAAGTAGGGTAAGATTCCAGGTTTTGCCCCTGGATGGAAGTGGAAAAAAAAAGAACACTTTAAGGCCCGTATTTATACTTTTTTTAGCGCCGCATTTGCGCCGCTTTTTGACGGCTAACGGCGCAAACCTACAAAATACAATGGTATTTTGCAAGTTTGCGCCGTTTTTGCGTCAAAAAACGACGCAAATGCGGCGCTAAAAAAAGTATAAATACGGGCCTAAGTGCTTTAAAACCGCACACAAGCACCCTCACAGTGTCAGCACTGGGCCTGCAATGTCCCTGGCCCATTTGCAAGCTCCAGGCAGCTGTTTTCGACATTAGGCTCCAAGGGGGCAAAGTCACTCCTTCTACCCAGGTCTACGGAGCTCCAAGTAGGGTAAGATTCCAGGTTTTACCCCTGGATAGAAGTGGGAAAAAAAAAGAACACTTTACGTGCTTTAAAACCGCACACAAGCACCCTCACAGTGCAAGCACTGGGCCTGCAATGTCCCTGGCCCATTTGCAAGCTCCAGGCAGCTGTTTTCGACATTAGGCTCCAAGGGGGCAAAGTCACTCCTTCTACCCAGGGCTACGGAGCTCCAAGTAGGGTAAGTTTCCAGGTTTTCCCCCTGGATGGAAGTGGGGAAAAAAAAGAACACTTTACGTGCTTTAAAACCGCACACAAGCACCCTCACAGTGCAAGCACTGGGCCTGCAATGTCCCTGGCCCATTTGCAAACTCCAGGCAGCTGTTTTCGACATTAGGCTCCAAGGGGGAAAAGTCACTCCTTCTACCCAGGGCTACGGAGCTCCAATTAGGGTAAGATTCCAGGTTTTCCCCCTGGATGGAAGTGGGAAAAAAAAGAACACTTTACGTGCTTTAAAACGGCACACAAGCACCGTCACAGTGTCAGCACTGGGCCTGCAATGTCCCTGGCCCATTTGCAAGCTCCAGGCAGCTGTTTTCGACATTAGGCTCCAAGGGGGCAAAGTCACTCCTTCTACCCAGGGCTACGGAGCTCCAAGTAGGGTAAGATTCCAGGTTTTCCCCCTGGATGGAAGTGGGGAAAAAAAGAACACTTTACGTGCTTTAAAACCGCACACAAGCACCCTCACAGTGCCAGCACTGGGCCTGCAATGTCCCTGGCCCATTTGCAACCTTCCAGGCAGCTATTTTACACATTATGAGTGTTTCAGCTCCAAGGGGGCAAAGTCACTCCTTCTACCCAGGGCTACGGAGCTCCAAGTAGGGTAAGATTCCAGGTTTTCCCCCTGGATGGAAGTGGAGAAAAAAGAACACTTTACGTGCTTCAAAACGGTACACAAGCACCCTCACAGCGTCAGCACTGGGCCTGCAATGTCCCTGGCCCATTTGCAAGCTCCAGGCAGCTGTTTTCGACATTAGGCTCCAAGGGGGCAAAGTCACTCCTTCTACCCAGGGCTACGGAGCTCCAAGTAGGGTAAGATTCCAGGTTTTCCCCCTGGATGGAAGTGGGAAAAAAAAGTACACTTTACGTGCTTTAAAACCGCACACAAGCACCCTCACAGTGTCAGCACTGGGCCTGCAATGTCCCTGGCCCATTTGCAACCTTCCAGGCAGCTATTTTACACATTATGGGTGTTTCAGCTCCACGGGGGTAAAGTCACTCCTTCTACCCAGGGCTACGGAGCTCCAAGTCGGGTAAGATTCCAGGTTTTCCCCCTGGATGGAAGTGGGAAAAAAAGAACACTTTACGTGCTTCAAAGAGGTACACAAGCACCCTCACAGTGTCAGCACTGGGCCTGCAGTGTCCCTGGGCCCATTTGTAACCTTCCAGGCAGCTATTTTACACATTATGAGGGTTTCAGCTCCAAGGGGGCAAAGTCACTCCTTCTACCCAGGGCTACGGAGCTCCAAGTAGGGTAAGATTCCAGGTTTCCCCCCTGGATGGAAGTGGAGAAAAAAGAACACTTTACGTGCTTTTAAACTGTACACAAGCACCCTCACAGTGCCAGCAGTGAGCCTGCAATGTCCCTGGCCCATTTGCAACCTTCCAGGCTGCTATTTTACACATTATGAGTGTTTCAGCTCCAAGGGGGCAAAGTCACTCCTTCTACCCAGGGCTACGGAGCTCCAAGTAGGGTAAGATTCCAGGTTTTCCCCCTGGATGGAAGTGGACAAAAAAGAACACTTTACGTGCTTTTAAACTGTACACAAGCACCCTCACAGTGCCAGCAGTGAGCCTGCAATGTCCCTGGCCCATTTGCAAGCTCCAGGCAGCTGTTTTCGACATTAGGCTCCAAGGGGGCAAAGTCACTCCTTCTACCCAGGGCTACGGAGCTCCAAGTAGGGTAAGATTCCAGGATTTCCCCCTGGATGGAAGTTGGAAAAAAAGAACACTTTACGTGCTTTTAAACTGTACACAAGCACCCTCACAGTGCCAGCAGTGAGCCTGCAATGTCCCTGGCCCATTTGCAACCTTCCAGGCTGCTATTTTACACATTATGAGTGTTTCAGCTCCAAGGGGGCAAAGTCACTCCTTCTACCCAGGGCTACGGAGCTCCAAGTAGGGTAAGATTCCAGGTTTTCCCCCTGGATGGAAGTGGGGAAAAAAAGAACACTTTACGTGCTTCAAAACCGTACACAAGCACCCTCACAGTGTCAGCACTGGGCCTGCAATGTCCCTGGCCCATTTGCGACCTTCCAGGCTGCTATTTTACACATTATGAGTGTTTCAGCTCCAAGGGGGCAAAGTCACTCCTTCTACCCAGGGCTACGGAGCTCCAAGTAGGGTAAGATTCCAGGTTTTCCCCCTGGATGGAAGTGGAGAAAAAAGAACACTTTACGTGCTTTTAAACTGTACACAAGCACCCTCACAGTGCCAGCAGTGAGCCTGCAATGTCCCTGGCCCATTTGCAACCTTCCAGGCTGCTATTTTACACATTATGAGTGTTTCAGCTCCAAGGGGGCAAAGTCACTCCTTCTACACAGGGCTACGGAGCTCCAAGTAGGGTAAGATTCCAGGTTTTCCCCCTGGATGGAAGTGGGAAAAAAAGAACACTTTACGTGCTTTAAAACGGCACACAAGCACCCTCACAGTGTCAGCACTGGGCCTGCAATGTCCCTGGCCCATTTGCAAGCTACAGGCAGCTGTTTTCGACATTAGGCTCCAAGGGGGAAAAGTCACTCCTTCTACCCAGGGCAACGGAGCTCCAAGTAGGGTAAGATTCCAGGTTTTCCCCCTGGATGGAAGTGGAAAAAAAAGAACACTTTACGTGCTTCAAAACGGTACACAAGCACCCTCACAGTGTCAGCACTGGGCCTGCAATGTCCCTGGGCAATTTGCAACCTTCCAGGCAGCTATTTAACACATTATGGGTGTTTCAGATCCAAGGGGGCAAAGTCACTCCTTCTACCCAGGGCTACGGAGCTCCAAGTAGGGTAAGATTCCAGGTTTTACCCCTGGATGGAAGTGGGAAAAAAAAGAACACTTTACGTGCTTTAAAACCGCACACAAGCACCCTCACAGTGCCAGCACTGAGCCTGCAATGTCCCTGGCCCATTTGCAACCTCCAGGCAGCTGTTTTCGACATTAGGCTCCAAGGGGGCAAAGTCACTCCTTCTACCCAGGGCTACGGAGCTCAAAGTAGTGTAAGATTCCAAGTTTTCCCCCTGGATGGAAGTGGGAAAAAAAGAACACTTTACGTGCTTTAAAACCGCACACAAGCACCCTCACAGTGCCAGCACTGGGCCTGCAATGTCCCTGGCCCATTTGCAACCTTCCAGGCAGCTATTTTACACATTATGAGTGTTTCAGCTCCAAGGGGGCAAAGTCACTCCTTCTACCCAGGGCTACGGAGCTCCAAGTAGGGTAAGATTCCAGGTTTTCCCCCTGGATGGAAGTGGGGAAAAAAAAGAACACTTTACGTGCTTTAAAACCGCACACAAGCACCCTCACAGTGCCAGCAGTGAGCCTGCAATGTCCCTGGCTCATTTGCAACCTTCCAGGCTGCTATTTTACACATTATGGGTGTTTCATCTCCAAGGGGGCAAAGTCACTCCTTCTACCCAGGGCTACGGAGCTCCAAGTAGGGTTAGATTCCAGGTTTTCCCCTTGAATGGAAGTGGAAAAAAAAAAGAACACTTTACGTGCTTTAAAACCGCACACAAGCACCCTCTCAGTGTCAGCACTGGGCCTGCAATGTCCCTGGCCCATTTGCAACCTCCAGGCAGCTGTTTTCGACATTAGGCTCCAAGGGGGAAAAGTCACTCCTTCTACCCAGGGCTACGGAGCTCCAAGTAGGGTAAGATTCCAGGTTTTACCCCTGGATGGAAGTGGAGAAAAAAAAGAACACTTTACGTGGTTCAAAATGTTACACAAGCACCCTCACAGTGTCAGCGCTGGGCCTGCAATGTCCCTGGGCCATTTGCAACCTTCCAGGCAGCTATTTTACACATTATGGGTGTTTCAGCTCCAAGGGGGCAAAGTCAATCCTTCTACCCAGGGCTACGGAGCTCCAAGTAGGGTAAGATTCCAGGATTTCCCCCAGGATGGAAGTTGGAAAAAAATAACACTTTACGTGCTTTTAAACTGTACACAAGCACCCTCACAGTGCCAGCAGTGAGCCTGCAATGTCCCTGGCCCATTTGCAACCTTCCAGGCTGCTATTTTACACATTATGGGTGTTTCAGCTCCAAGGGGGCAAAGTCACTCCTTCTACCCAGGGCTACGGAGCTCCAAGTAGGGTAAGATTCCAGGTTTTCCCCTGGATGGAGTGGAAAAAAAAGAACACTTTACGTGCTTCAAAACGGTACACAAGCACCCTCACAGTGTCAGCACTGGGCCTGCAATGTCCCTGGGCAATTTGCAACCTTCCAGGCAGCTATTTAACACATTATGGGTGTTTTCAGATCCAAGGGGGCAAAGTCACTCCTTCTACCAGGGCTACGGAGCTCCAAGTAGGGTAAGATTCCAGGTTTTACCCCTGGATGGAAGTGGGAAAAAAAAGAACATGTTACGTGCTTCAAAACTGTACACTAGCACCCTCACAGTGCCAGCACTGAGCCTGCAATGTCCCTTGCCCATTGCAACCTTCCAGGCTGCTATTTACACATTATGAGTGTTTCAGCTCCAAGGGGGCAAAGTCACTCCTTCTACCCAGGGCTACGGAGCTCCAAGTAGGGTAAGATTCCAGGTTTTCCCCTGGATGGAAGTGGACAAAAAAAGAACACTTTACGTGCTTTTAAACTGTACACAAGCACCCTCACAGTGCCAGCAGTGAGCCTGCAATGTCCCTGGCCCATTTGCAACCTTCCAGGCTGCTATTTTACACATTATGTGGTGTTTCAGCTCCAAGGGGGCAAAGTCACTCCTTCTACGCCAGGGCTACGCGGAGCTCCAAGTAGGGTTAGATTCCAGGTTTTCCCCTGGATGGAAGTGGAAAAAAAAGAACACTTTACGTGCTTCAAAACTGTACACAAGCACCCTCACAGTGTCAGCACTGGGCCTGCAATGTCCCTGGCCCATTTGCAACCTCCAGGCAGCTGTTTTCGACATTAGGCTCCAAGGGGGAAAAGTCACTCCTTCTACCCAGGGCTACGGAGCTCCAAGTAGGGTAAGATTCCAGGTTTTCCCCCTGGATGGAAGTGGGAAAAAAAAAGAACACTTTACGTGCTTTAAAACCGCACACAAGCACCCTCACAGTGCAAGCACTGGGCCTGCAATGTCCCTGGCCCATTTGCAACCTCCAGGCAGCTGTTTTCGACATTAGGCTCCAAGGGGGCAAAGTCACTCCTTCTACCCAGGGCTACGGAGCTCCAAGTAGGGTAAGATTCCAGGTTTTCACCCTGGATGGAAGTGGAGAAATAGAACACTTTACGTGCTTCAAACTGTACACAAGCACCCTCACAGTGTCAGCACTGGGCCTGCAATGTCCCTGGGCCATTTGCCACCTTCCAGGCAGCTATTTTACAGCATTATGGGTGTTTCAGCTCCAAGGGGGCAAAGTCACTCCTTCTACCCAGGGCTACGGAGCTCCAAGTAGGGTAAGATTCCAGGTTTTTCCCCCTGGATGGAAGTGGAAAAAAAGAACACTTTACGTGCTTTTAAACTGTACACAAGCACCCTCACAGTGTCAGCACTGGGCCTGCAATGTCCCTGGGTCATTTGCAACCTTCCAGGCAGCTATTTTACACATTATGGGTGTTTCAGCTCCAAGGGGGCAAAGTCACTCCTTCTACCCAGGGCTACGGAGCTCCAAGTAGGGTAAGATTCCAGGTTTTCCCCCTGGATGGAAGTGGAGAAAAAAGAACACTTTACGTGCTTCAAACTGTACACAAGCACCCTCACAGTGTCAGCACTGGGCCTGCAATGTCCCTGGGTCATTTGCAACCTTCCAGGCAGCTATTTTACACATTATGGGTGTTTCAGCTCCAAGGGGGGCAAAGTCACTCCTTCTACCCAGGGCTAGCGGAGCTCCAAGTAGGGTAAGATTCCAGTTTTCCCCTGGATGGAAGTGGAGAAAAAAGAACACTTTACGTGCTTCATAACTGTACACAAGCACCCTCACAGTGTCAGCACTGGGCCTGCAATGTCCCTGGGCCTCATTTGCAACCTTCCAGGCAGCTATTTTACACATTATGGGTGTTTCAGCTCCAAGGGGGCAAAGTCCACTCCTTCTACCCAGGGCTACGGAGCTCCAAGTAGGGTTAGAATCCAGGTTTTCCCCCTTGGATGGAAGTGGAAAAAAAAGAACACTTTACGTGCTTCAAAACTGTACACAAGCACCCTCACAGTGTCAGCACTGGGCCTGCAATGTCCCTGGCCCATTTGCAACCTCCAGGCAGCTGTTTTCGACATTAGGCTCCAAGGGGGCAAAGTCACTCCTTCTACCCAGGGCTACGGAGCTCCAAGTAGGGGTAAGATTCCAGGTTTTCCCCCTGGATGGAAGTGGGGAAAAAAAAAGAACACTTTACGTGCTTTAAAACCGCACACAAGCACCCTCACAGTGCAAGCACTGGCGACCTGCAATGTCCCTGGCCCATTTTGCAACCTCCAGGCAGCTGTTTCGACATTAGGCTCCAAGGGGGAAAAGTCACTCCTTCTACCCAGGGCTACGGAGCTCAAGTAGGGTAAGATTCCAGGTTTTGCCCCTGGATGGAAGTGGAAAAAAAAAGAACACTTTAAGGCCCGTATTTATACTTTTTTTAGAGCCGCATTTGCGCCGCTTTTTGACGGCTAACGGCGCAAACCTACAAAAATACAATGGTATTTTGCAAGTTTGCGCCGTTTTTGCGTCAAAAAACGACGCAAATGCGTGCGCTAAAAAAAAAGTATAAATACGGGCCTAAGTGCTTTAAAACCGCACACAAGCACCCTCACAGTGCCAGCACTGGGCCTGCAATGTCCCTGGCCCATTTGCAACCTCCAGGCAGCTGTTTTCGACATTAGGCTCCAAGGGGGCAAAGTCACTCCTTCTACCCAGGGCTACGGAGCTCCAAGTAGGGTAAGATTCCAGGTTTTCCCCCTGGATGGAAGTGGAGAAATAGAACACTTTACAGTGCTTCAAACTGTACACAAGCACCCTCACAGTGTCAGCACTGGGCCTGTCAATGTCCCTGGGCCATTTGCAACCTTCCAGGCAGCTATTTTACACATTATGGGTGTTTCAGCTCCAAGGGGGCAAAGTCACTCCTTCTACCCAGGGCTACGGAGCTCCAAGTAGGGTAAGATTCCAGGTTTTCCCCCTGGATGGAAGTGGAAAAAAAGAACACTTTACGTGCTTTTAAACTGTACACAAGCACCCTCACAGTGTCAGCACTGGGCCTGCAATGTCCCTGGGCCATTTGCTACCTTCCAGGCAGCTATTTTACACATTATGGGTGTTTCAGCTCCAAGGGGGCAAAGTCACTCCTTTCTACCCCAGGGCTACGGAGCTCCAAGTAGGGTAAGATTCCAGGTTTCCCCCCTGGATGGAAGTGGGGAAAAAAAAGAACACTTTACGTGCTTTAAACCGCACACAAGCACCCTCACAGTGCAAGCACTGGGCCTGCAATGTCCCTGGCCCATTTGCAACCTCCAGGCAGCTGTTTTCGACATTAGACTCCAAGGGGGCAAAGTCACTCCTTCTACCCAGGGCTACGGAGCTCCAAGTAGGGTAAGATTCCAGGTTTTCCCCCTGGATGGAAGTGGAGAAAAAAGAACACTTTACGTGCTTCAAAACTGTACACAAGCACCCTCACAGTGTCAGCACTGGGCCTGCAATGTCCCTGGGCCATTTGCAACCTTCCAGGCAGCTATTTTACACATTATGGGTGTTTCAGCTCCAAGGGGGGCAAAGTCACTCCTTCTACCCAGGGCTACGGAGCTCCAAGTAGGGTAAGATTCCAGGTTTTCCCCCTGGATGGAAGTGGAGAAAAAAAGAACACTTTACGTGCTTCAAAACTGTACACAAGCACCCTCACAGTGTCAGCACTGGGCCTGCAATGTCCCTGGGTCATTTGCAACCTTCCAGGCAGCTATTTTACACATTATGGGTGTTTCAGCTCCAAGGGGGCAAAGTCACTCCTTCTACCCAGGGCTACGGAGCTCCAAGTAGGGTAAGATTCCAGGTTTTCCCCTGGATGGAAGTGGAGAAAAAAGAACACTTTACGTGCTTCAAAACTGTACACAAGCACCCTCACAGTGTCAGCACTGGGCCTGCAATGTCCCTGGGTCATTTGCAACCTTCCAGGCAGCTATTTTACACATTATGGGTGTTTCAGCTCCAAGGGGGCAAAGTCACTCCTTCTACCCAGGGCTACGGAGCTCCAAGTAGGGTAAGATTCCAGGTTTTCCCCCTGGATGGAAGTGGAGAAAAAAGAACACTTTACGTGCTTCATAACTGTACACAAGCACCCTCACAGTGTCAGCACTGGGCCTGCAATGTCCCTGGGCCATTTGCAACCTTCCAGGCAGCTATTTTACACATTATGGGTGTTTCAGCTCCAAGGGGGCAAAGTCACTCCTTCTACCCAGGGCTACGGAGCTCCAAGTAGGGTTAGATTCCAGGTTTTCCCCCTGGATGGAAGTGGAAAAAAAAGAACACTTTACGTGCTTCAAAACTGTACACAAGCACCCTCACAGTGCCAGCACTGGGCCCTGCAATGTCCCTGGCCCATTTGCAACCTCCAAGGCAGCTGTTTTCGACATTAGGCTCCAAGGGGGGCAAAGTCACTCCTTCTACCCAGGCGCTACGGAGCTCCAAGTAGGGTAAGATTCCAGGTTTTTCCCCCTGGATGGAAGTGGAGAAAATAGAACACTTTACGTGCTTCAAACTGTACACAAGCACCCTCACAGTGTCAGCACTGGGCCTGCAATGTCCCTGGGCCATTTGCAACCTTCCAGGCAGCTATTTACACATTATGGGTGTTTCAGCTCCAAGGGGGCAAAAGGTCACTCCTTCTACCCAGGGACTACGGAGCTCCAAGTAGGGTAAGATTCCAGGTTTTCCCCCTGGATGGAAGTGGAGAAAAAAGAACACTTTACGTGCTTCATAACTGTACACAAGCACCCTCACAGTGTCAGCACTGGGCCTGCAATGTCCCTGGGCCATTTGCTACCTTCCAGGCAGCTATTTTACACATTATGGGTGTTTCAGCTCCAAGGGGGCAAAGTCACTCCTTCTACCCAGGGCTGCGGAGCTCCAAGTAGGGTAAGATTCCAGGTTTTCCCCCTGGATGGAAGTTGGAAAAAAAAGAACACTTTACGTGCTTTAAAACCGCACACAAGCACCCTCACAGTGCCAGCACTGAGCCTGCAATGTCCCTGGCCCATTTGCAACCTCCAGGCAGCTGTTTTCGACATTAGGCTCCAAGGGGGCAAAGTCACTCCTTCTACCCAGGGCTACGGAGCTCCAAGTAGGGTAAGATTCCAGGTTTTCCCCCTGGATGGAAGTGGAGAAAATAGAACACTTTACGTGCTTCAAACTGTACACAAGCACCCTCACAGTGTCAGCACTGGGCCTGCAATGTCCCTGGGCCATTTGCAACCTTCCAGGCAGCTATTTTACACATTATGGGTGTTTCAGCTCCAAGGGGGCAAAGTCACTCCTTCTACCCAGGGCTACGGAGCTCCAAGTAGGGTAAGATTCCAGGTTTTCCCCCTGGATGGAAGTGGAAAAAAAGAACACTTTACGTGCTTTTAAACTGTACACAAGCACCCTCAGAGTGTCAGCACTGGGCCTGCAATGTCCCTGGGCCATTTGCTACCTTCCAGGCAGCTATTTTACACATTATGGGTGTTTCAGCTCCAAGGGGGCAAAGTCACTCCTTCTACCAGGGCTACGGAGCTCCAAGTAGGGTAAGATTCCAGGTTTTCCCCCTGATGGTAAGTGGAGAAAAAAGAACACTTTACGTGCTTTTAAACTGTACACAGCACCCTCACAGCGTCAGCACTGGGCCTGCAATGTCCCTGGCCCATTGGCAACCTCCAGGCAGCTGTTTTCGACATTAGGCTCCAAGGGGGCCAAAGTCACTCCTTCTACCCAGGGCTACGGAGCTCCAAGTAGGGTAAGATTCCAGGTTTTCACCCTGGATGGAAGTGGGAAAAAAAAGAACACTTTACGTGCTTTTAAACTGTACACAAGCCACCCTCACAGTGTCATCACTGGGCCTGCAATGTCCCTGGGCCATTTGCAACCTTCCAGGCAGCTATTTTACACATTATGAGTGTTTCAGCTCCAAGGGGGCAAAGTCACTCCTTCTACCCAGGGCTGCGGAGCTCCAAGTAGGGTAAGCTTCCAGGTTTTACCCCTGGATGGAAGTGGAAAAAAAAGAACACTTTACGTGCTTCAAAACCGTTACACAAGCACCCTCACAGTGTCAGCACTGGGCCTGCAATGTCCCTGGCCATTTGCAACCTTCCAGGCAGCTATTTTACACATTATGGGTGTTTCAGCTCCAAGGGGGCAAAGTCACTCCTTCTACCCAGGGCTACGGAGCTCCAAGTAGGGTAAGATTCCAGGTTTTCCCCCTGGATGGAAGTGGAAAAAAAAGAACATGTTACGTGCTTCAAAACTGTACACTAGCACCCTCACAGTGCCAGCACTGAGCCTGCAATGTCCCTTGCCCATTTGCAACCTTCCAGGCTGCTATTTTACACATTATGAGTGTTTCAGCTCCAAGGGGGCAAAGTCACTCCTTCTACCCAGGGCTACGGAGCTCCAAGTAGGGTTAAGATTCCAGGTTTTCCCCCTGGATGGAAGTGGACAAAAAAGAACACTTTACGTGCTTTTAAACTGTACACAAGCACCCTCACAGTGCCAGCAGTGAGCCTGCATGTCCCCTGGCCCATTTGCAACCTTCCAGGCTGCTATTTTACACATTATGGGTGTTTCAGCTCAAGGGGGCAAAGTCACTCCTTCTACCCAGGGCTACGGAGCTCCAAGTAGGGTTAGATTCCAGGTTTTCCCCCTGGATGGAAGTGGAAAAAAAAGACACTTTACGTGCTTCAAAACTGTACACAAGCACCCTCACAGTGTCAGCACTGGGCCTGCAATGTCCCTGGCCCATTTGCAACCTCCAGGCAGCTGTTTTCGACATTAGGCTCCAAGGGGAAAAGTCACTCCTTCTACCAGGGCTACGGAGCTCCAAGTAGGGTAAGAATTCCAGGTTTTCCCCCTGGATGGAAGTGGGAAAAAAAAAGAACACTTTACGTGCTTTTAAAACCGCACACAAGCACCCTCACAGTGCAAGCACTGGGCCTGCAATGTCCCTGGCCCATTTGCAACCTCCAGGCAGCTGTTTTCGACATTAGGCTCCAAGGGGGCAAAGTCACTCCTTCTACCCAGGGCTACGGAGCTCCAAGTAGGGTAAGATTCCAGGTTTTCCCCCTGGATGGAAGTGGAGAAAATAGAACACTTTACGTGCTTCAAACTGTACACAAGCACCCTCACAGTGTCAGCACTGGGCCTGCAATGTCCCTGGGCCATTTGCAACCTTCCAGGCAGCTATTTTACACATTATGGGTGTTTCAGCTCCAAGGGGGCAAAGTCACTCCTTCTACCCAGGGCTACGGAGCTCCAAGTAGGGTAAGATTCCAGGTTTTCCCCCTGGATGGAAGTGGAAAAAAAGAACACTTTACGTGCTTTTAAACTGTACACAAGCACCCTCACAGTGTCAGCACTGGGCCTGCAATGTCCCTGGGTCATTTGCAACCTTCCAGGCAGCTATTTTACACATTATGGGTGTTTCAGCTCCAAGGGGGCAAAGTCACTCCTTCTACCCAGGGCTACGGAGCTCCAAGTAGGGTAAGATTCCAGGTTTTCCCCCCTGGATGGAAGTGGAGAAAAAAGAACACTTTACGTGCTTCAAAACTGTACACAAGCACCCTCACAGTGTCAGCACTGGGCCTGCAATGTCCCTGGGTCATTTGCAACCTTCCAGGCAGCTATTTTACACATTATGGGTGTTTCAGCTCCAAGGGGGCAAAGTCACTCCTTCTACCCAGGGCTACGGAGCTCCAAGTAGGGTAAGATTCCAGGTTTTCCCCCTGGATGGAAGTGGAGAAAAAAGAACACTTTACGTGCTTCATAACTGTACACAAGCACCCCTCACAGTGTCAGCACTGGGCCTGCAATGTCCCTGGGCCATTTGCAACCTTCCAGGCAGCTATTTTACACATTATGGGTGTTTCAGCTCCAAGGGGGCAAAGTCACTCCTTCTACCCAGGGCCTACGGAGCTCCAAGTAGGGTTAGATTCCAGGTTTTCCCCCTGGATGGAAGTGGAAAAAAAAGAACACTTTACGTGCTTCAAAACTGTACACAAGCACCCTCACAGTGTCAGCACTGGGCCTGCAATGTCCCTGGCCCATTTGCAACCTCCAGGCAGCTGTTTTCGACATTAGGCTCCAAGGGGGCAAAGTCACTCCTTCTACCCAGGGCTACGGAGCTCCAAGTAGGTTAAGATTCCAGGTTTTCCCCCTGGATGGAAGTGGGGAAAAAAAGAACACTTTACGTGCTTTAAAACCGCACACAAGCACCCTCACACTGCCAGCACTGGGCCTGCAATGTCCCTGGCCCATTTGCAACCTTCCAGGCTGCTATTTTGCACATTATGAGTGTTTCAGCTCCAAGGGGGCAAAGTCACTCCTTCTACCCAGGGCTACGGAGCTCCAAGTAGGGTAAGATTCCAGGTTTTCCCCCTGGATGGAAGTGGAGAAAAAAGAACACTTTACGTGCTTCAAAACGGTACACAAGCACCCTCACAGCGTCAGCACTGGGCCTGCAATGTCCCTGGCCCATTTGCAAGCTCCAGGCAGCTGTTTTCGACATTAGGCTCCAAGGGGGCAAAGTCACTCCTTCTACCCAGGGCTACGGAGCTCCAAGTAGGGTAAGATTCCAGGTTTTCCCCCTGGATGGAAGTGGGAAAAAAAAGTACACTTTACGTGCTTTAAAACCGCACACAAGCACCCTCACAGTGTCAGCACTGGGCCTGCAATGTCCCTGGCCCATTTGCAACCTTCCAGGCAGCTATTTTACACATTATGGGTGTTTCAGCTCCACGGGGGTAAAGTCACTCCTTCTACCCAGGGCTACGGAGCTCCAAGTCGGGTAAGATTCCAGGTTTTCCCCCTGGATGGAAGTGGGAAAAAAAGAACACTTTACGTGCTTCAAAGAGGTACACAAGCACCCTCACAGTGTCAGCACTGGGCCTGCAGTGTCCCTGGGCCCATTTGTAACCTTCCAGGCAGCTATTTTACACATTATGAGTGTTTCAGCTCCAAGGGGGCAAAGTCACTCCTTCTACCCAGGGCTACGGAGCTCCAAGTAGGGTAAGATTCCAGGTTTCCCCCCTGGATGGAAGTGGAGAAAAAACAACACTTTACGTGCTTCAAAACTGTACACAAGCACCCTCACAGTGTCAGCACTGGGCCTGCAATGTCCCTGGGCCATTTGCTACCTTCCAGGCAGCTATTTTACACATTATGGGTGTTTCAGCTCCAAGGGGGCAAAGTCACTCCTTCTACCCAGGGCTACGGAGCTCCAAGTAGGGTAAGATTCCAGGTTTTCCCCCTGGATGGAAGTGGAGAAAAAAAGAACACTTTACGTGCTTCAAAACGGTACACAAGCACCCTCACAGCGTCAGCACTGGGCCTGCAATGTCCCTGGCCCATTTGCAACCTCCAGGCAGCTGTTTTCGACATTAGGCTCCAAGGGGGCAAAGTCACTCCTTCTACCCAGGGCTACGGAGCTCCAAGTAGGGTAAGATTCCAGGTTTTCCCCCTGGATGGAAGTGGAGAAAAAAGAACACTTTACGTGCTTCAAAACGGTACACAAGCACCCTCACAGCGTCAGCACTGGGCCTGCAATGTCACTGGCCCATTTGCAACCTCCAGGCAGCTGTTTTCGACATTAGGCTCCAAGGGGGCAAAGTCACTCCTTCTACCCAGGGCTACGGAGCTCCAAGTAGGGTAAGATTCCAGGTTTCCCCCCTGGATGGAAGTGAAAAAAAAAAGAACACTTTACGTGCTTTTAAACTGTACACAAGCACCCTCACAGTGTCATCACTGGGCCTGCAATGTCCCTGGGCCATTTGCAACCTTCCAGGCAGCTATTTTACACATTATGAGTGTTTCAGCTCCAAGGGGGCAAAGTCACTCCTTCTACCCAGGGCTACGGAGCTCCAAGTAGGGTAAGATTCCAGGTTTCCCCCCTGGATGGAAGTGGGAAAAAAAGAACACTTTACGTGCTTTAAAACCGCACACAAGCACCCTCACAGTGCCAGCACTGAGCCTGCAATGTCCCTGGCCCATTTGCGACCTTCCAGGCTGATATTTTACACATTATGAGTGTTTCAGCTCCAAGGGGGCAAAGTCACTCCTTCTACCCAGGGCTGCGGAGCTCCAAGTAGGGTAAGATTCCAGGTTTTCCCCCTGGATGGAAGTGGGAAAAAAAAGAACACTTTACGTGCTTCAAAATGTTACACAAGCACCCCCACAGTGTCATCACTGGGCCTGCAATGTCCCTGGGCCATTTGCAACCTTCCAGGCAGCTATTTTACACATTATGAGTGTTTCAGCTCCAAGGGGGCAAAGTCACTCCTTCTACCCAGGGCTACGGAGCTCCAAGTAGGGTAAGATTCCAGGTTTCCCCCCTGGATGGAAGTGGTGAAAAAAAGAACACTTTACGTGCTTTAAAACCGCACACAAGCACCCTCACAGTGCCAGCACTGAGCCTGCAATGTCCCTGGCCCATTTGCGACCTTCCAGGCTGATATTTTACACATTATGAGTGTTTCAGCTCCAAGGGGGCAAAGTCACTCCTTCTACCCAGGGCTGCGGAGCTCCAAGTAGGGTAAGATTCCAGGTTTTCCCCCCTGGATGAAGTGGAAAAAAAAAGAACACTTTACGTGCTTCAAAATGTTACACAAGCACCCCCACAGTGTCAGCGCTGGGCCTACAATGTCCCTGGCCCTTTTTTAACCTCGTTTTACACATTATGAGTGTTTCAGCTCCAAGGGGGGCAAAGTCACTCCTTCTACCCAAGGCTACGGAGCTCCAAGTAGGGTAAGATTCCAGGTTTTGCCCCTGGATGGAAGTGGGAAAAAAAAGAACACTTTAAGGCCCGTATTTATACTTTTTTTAGCGCCGCATTTGCGCCGCTTTTGACGGCTAACGGCGCAAACCTACAAAATACAATGGTATTTTGCAAGTTTGCGCCGTTTTTGCGTCAAAAAACGACGCAAATGCGGCGCTAAAAAA
>NW_027150258.1:0-52769 GCF_031143425.1 Pleurodeles waltl
CACCCAGCGTTCCCCCAAGTCTCCCGATAAAAATGATACCTCACTTGTGTGGGTAGGCCTAGCGCCCGCGACAGGAAATGCCCCAAAGCGCAACATCCAATTTTTTGAAAGAAAACAGAGGTGTTTTTTGCAAAGTGCCTACCTGTAGATTTTGGCCTCTAGCTCAGCCGGCACCTAGGGAAACCTACCAAACCTGTGCATTTTTGAAAACTAGAGACCTAGGGGAATCCAAGATGTGGTGACTTGTGGGGCTCGGACCAGGTTCTGTTACCCAGAATCCTTTGCAAACCTCAAAATTTGGCTAAAAAAACACATGTTCCTCATATTTCTGTGGCAGAAAGTTCTGAAATCTGAGAGGAGCCACAAATTTCCTTCCACCCAGCGTTCCCCCAAGTCTCCCGATAAAAATGATACCTCACTTGTGTGGGTAGGCCTAGCGCCCGCGACAGGAAATGCCCCAAAGCGCAACGTGGACACATCCAATTTTTTAAAAGAAAACAGAGGTGTTTTTTGCAAAGTGCCTACCTGTAGATTTTGGCCTCTAGCTCAGCCGGCACCTAGGGAAACCTACCAAACCTGTGCATTGTTGAAAACTAGAGACCTAGGGGAATGTAAGATGGGGTGACTTGTGGGGCTCTGGCCAGGTTCTGTTACACAGAATCCTTTGCAAACCTCAAAATTTGGCTAAAAAAACACATGTTCCTCACATTTCTGTGGCAGAAAGTTCTGGAATCTGAGAGGAGCCACAACTTTCCTTCCACCCAGCGTTCCCCCAAGTCTTCAGATAAAAATGATACCTCACTTGTGTGGTTAGACCTAGCGCCCGCGACAGGAAATGCCCCAAAGCGAAACATGGACACATCCAATTTTTTGAAAGAAAACAGAGGTGTTTTTTGCAAAGTGCCTACCTGTAGATTTTGGCCTCTAGCTCAGCCGGCACCTAGGGAAACCTACCAAACCTGTGCATTGTTGAAAACTAGAGACCTAGGGGAATGTAAGATGGGGTGACTTGTGGGGCTCTGGCCAGGTTCTGTTACACAGAATCCTTTGCAAACCTCAAAATTTGGCTAAAAAAACACATGTTCCTCATATTTCTGTGGCAGAAAGTTCTGGAATCTGAGAGGAGCCACAAATTTCCTTCCACCCAGCGTTCCCCCAAGTCTTCCGATAAAAATGATACCTCACTTGTGTGGGTAGGCCTAGCGCCCGCGACAGGCAATACCCCAAAGCGCAACGTGGACACATCCAATTTTTTGAAAGAAAACAGAGGTGTTTTTTGCAAAGGGCCTACCTGTAGATTTTGGCCTCTAGCTCAGCAGGCACCTAGGGAAACCTACCAAACCTGTGCATTTTTTAAAACTAGAGACCTAGGGGAATCCAAGATGGGGTGACTTGTGGGGCTCTGACCAGGTTCTGTTACCCAGAATCCTTTGCAAACCTCAAAATTTGGCTAAAAAAACACATGTTCCTCACATTTCTGTGGCAGAAAGTTCTGGAATCTGAGAGGAGCCACAAATTTCCTTCCACCCAGGGTTCCCCCAAGTCTCCCGATAAAAATGATACCTCACTTGTGTGGGTAGGCGTAGCGCCCGCGACAAGAAATGCCCCAAAGCGCAACGTGGACACATCCAATTTTTTAAAAGAAAACAGAGGTGTTTTTTGCAAAGTGCCTACCTGTAGATTTTGGCCTCTAGCTCAGCCGGCACCTAGGGAAACCTACCAAACCTGTGCATTTTTGAAAACTAGAGACCTAGGGGAAACTAAGATGGGGTGACTTGTGGGGCTCTGACCAGGTTCTGTTACCCAGAATCCTTTGCAAACCTCAAAATTTGGCTAAAAAAACACATGTTCCTCACATTTCTGTGGCAGAAAGTTCTGGAATCTGAGAGGAGCCACAAATTTCCTTCCACCCAGCGTTCCCCCAAGTCTTCCGATAAAAATGATACCTCACTTGTGTGGGTAGGCCTAGCGCCCGCGACAGGCAATGCCCCAAAGCGCAACGTGGACACATCCAATTTTTTTAAAGAAAACAGAGGTGTTTTTTGCAATGTGCCTACCTGTAGATTTTGGCCTCTAGCTCAGCCGGCACCTAGGGAAACCTACCAAACCTGTGCATTTTTGAAAACTAGAGACCTAGGGGAATCCAAGATGGGGTGACTTGTGGGGCTCTGACCAGGTTTTGTTACCCAGAATCCTTTGCAAACCTCAAAATTTGGCTTAAAAAAACACATATTCCTCACATTTCTGTGGCAGAAAGTTCTGGAATCTGAGAGAAGCCACAAATTCCCTTCCACCCAGCGTTCCCCCAAGTCTCCCGATAAAAATGATACCTCACTTGTGTGGGTAGGCCTAGCGCCCACAACAGGAAATGCCCCAAAGCGCAACGTGGAAACATCCAATTTTTTGAAAGAAAAGAGGTGTTTTTTGCAAAGTGCCTACCTGTAGATTTTGGCCTCTAGCTCAGCCGGCGCCTAGGGAAACCTACCAAACCTGTGCATGTTTGAAAACTAGAGACCTAGGGGAACCCAAGATGGGGTGACTTGTGGGGCTCTGACCAGGTTCTGTTACCCAGAATCCTTTGCAAACCTCAAAATTTGGCTAAAAAACACATGTTCCTCACATTTCTGTGGCAGAAAGTTCTGGAATCTGAGAGGAGCCACAAATTTCCTTCCACCCAGCGTTCCCCCAAGTCTCCCGATAAAAATGATACCTCACTTGTGTGGGTAGGCCTAGCGCCCGCGACAGGAAATGCCCCAAAGCGCAACATCCAATTTTTTGAAAGAAAACAGAGGTGTTTTTTGCAAAGTGCCTACCTGTAGATTTTGGCCTCTAGCTCAGCCGGCACCTAGGGAAACCTACCAAACCTGTGCATTTTTGAAAACTAGAGACCTAGGGGAATCCAAGATGGGGTGACTTGTGGGGCTCGGACCAGGTTCTGTTACCCAGAATCCTTTGCAAACCTCAAAATTTGGCTAAAAAAACACATGTTCCTCATATTTCTGTGGCAGAAAGTTCTGAAATCTGAGAGGAGCCACAAATTTCCTTCCAACCAGCGGTCCCCCAAGTCTCCCGATAAAAATGATACCTCACTTGTGTGGGTAGGCCTAGCGCCCGCGACAGGAAATGCCCCAAAGCGCAACGTAGACACATCCAATTTTTTAAAAGAAAACAGAGGTGTTTTTTGCAAAGTGCCTACCTGTAGATTTTGGCCTCTAGCTCAGCCGGCACCTAGGGAAACCTACCAAACCTGTGCATTGTTGAAAACTAGAGACCTAGGGGAATGTAAGATGGGGTGACTTGTGGGGCTCTGGCCAGGTTCTGTTACACAGAATCCTTTGCAAACCTCAAAATTTGGCTAAAAAAACACATGTTCCTCACATTTCTGTGGCAGAAAGTTCTGGAATCTGAGAGGAGCCACAACTTTCCTTCCACCCAGCGTTCCCCCAAGTCTTCAGATAAAAATGATACCTCACTTGTGTGGGTAGACCTAGCGCCCGCGACAGGAAATGCCCCAAAGCGCAACATGGACACATCCAATTTTTTGAAAGAAAACAGAGGTGTTTTTTGCAAAGTGCCTACCTGTAGATTTTGGCCTCTAGCTCAGCCGGCACCTAGGAAAACCTACCAAACCTGTGCATTTTTGAAAACTAGAGACCTAGGGGAATCCAAGATGGGGTGACTTGTGGGGCTCGGACCAGGTTCTGTTACCCAGAATCCTTTGCAAACCTCAAAATTTGGCTAAAAAAACACATGTTCCTCATATTTCTGTGGCAGAAAGTTCTGGAATCTGAGAGGAGCCACAAATTTCCTTCCACCCAGCGTTCCCCCAAGTCTTCCGATAAAAATGATACCTCACTTGTGTGGGTAGGCCTAGCGCCCGCGACAGGCAATGCCCCAAAGCGTAACGTGGACACATCCAATTTTTTGAAAGAAAACAGAGGTGTTTTTTGCTAAGGGCCTACCTGTAGATTTTGGCCTCTAGCTCAGCAGGCACCTAGGGAAACCTACCAAACCTGTGCATTTTTTAAAACTAGAGACCTAGGGGAATCCAAGATGGGGTGACTTGTGGGGCTCTGACCAGGTTCTGTTACCCAGAATCCTTTGCAAACCTCAAAATTTGGCTAAAAAAACACATGTTCCTCACATTTCTGTGGCAGAAAGTTCTGGAATCTGAGAGGAGCCACAAATTTCCTTCCACCCAGGGTTCCCCCAAGTCTCCCGATAAAAATGATACCTCACTTGTGTGGGTAGGCGTAGCGCCCGCAACAAGAAATGCCCCAAAGCGCAACGTGGACACATCCAATTTTTTGAAAGAAAACAGAGGTGTTTTTTGCAAAGTGCCTACCTGTAGATTTTGGCCTCTAGCTCAGCCGGCACCTAGGGAAACCTACCAAACCTGTGCATTTTTGAAAACTAGAGACCTAGGGGAAACTAAGATGGGGTGACTTGTGGGGCTCTGACCAGGTTCTGTTACCCAGAATCCTTTGCAAACCTCAAAATTTGGCTAAAAAAACACATGTTCCTCACATTTCTGTGGCAGAAAGTTCTGGAATCTGAGAGGAGCCACAAATTTCCTTCCACCCAGCGTTCCCCCAAGTCTTCCGATAAAAATGATACCTCACTTGTGTGGGTAGGCCTAGCGCCCGCGACAGGCAATGCCCCAAAGCGCAACGTGGACACATCCAATTTTTTTAAAGAAAACAGAGGTGTTTTTTGCAATGTGCCTACCTGTAGATTTTGGCCTCTAGCTCAGCCGGCACCTAGGGAAACCTACCAAACCTGTGCATTTTTGAAAACTAGAGACCTAGGGGAATCCAAGATGGGGTGACTTGTGGGGCTCTGACCAGGTTTTGTTACCCAGAATCCTTTGCAAACCTCAAAATTTGGCTTAAAAAAACACATATTCCTCACATTTTTGTGGCAGAAAGTTCTGGAATCTGAGAGAAGCCACAAATTCCCTTCCACCCAGCGTTCCCCCAAGTCTCCCGATAAAAATGATACCTCACTTGTGTGGGTAGGCCTAGAGCCCACAACAGGAAATGCCCCAAAGCGCAACGTGGACACATCCAATTTTTTGAAAGAAAAGAGGTGTTTTTTGCAAAGTGCCTACCTGTAGATTTTGGCCTCTAGCTCAGCCGGCGCCTAGGGAAACCTACCAAACCTGTGCAGTTTTGAAAACTAGAGACCTAGGGGAATCCAAGATGGGGTGACTTGTGGGGCTCTGACCAGGTTCTGTTACCCAGAATCCTTTGCAAACCTCAAAATTTGGCTAAAAAACACATGTTCCTAACATTTCTGTGGCAGAAAGTTCTGGACTCTGAGAGGAGCCACAAATTTCCTTCCACCCAGCGTTCCCCCAAGTCTCCCGATAAAAATGATACCTCACTTGTGTGGGTAGGCCTAGCGCCCACGACAGGAAATGCCCCAAAGCGCAACGTAGACACATCCAATTTTTTGAAAGAAAACAGAGGTGTTTTTTGCAAAGTGCCTACCTGTAGATTTTGGCCTCTAGCTCAGCCGGCACCTAGGGAAACCTACCAAACCTGTGCATTGTTGAAAACTAGAGACCTAGGGGAATCCAAGACGGGGTGACTTGTGGGGCTCGGACCAGGTTCTGTTACCCAGAATCCTTTGCAAACCTCAAAATTTGGCTAAAAAAAACCATGTTCCTCACATTTCTGTGGCAGAAAGTTCTGGAATCTGAGAGGAGCCACAAATTTCCTTCCAACCAGCGTTCCCCCAAGTCTTCCGATAAAAATGATACCTCACTTGTGTGGGTAGGCCTAGCGCCCGCGACAGGCAATGCCCCGAAGCGCAACGTGGACACATCCAATTTTTTGAAAGAAAACAGAGGTGTTTTTTGCAAAGTGCCTACCTGTAGATTTTGGCCTCTAGCTCAGCCGGCACCTAGGGAAACCTACCAAACCTGTGCATGTTTGAAAACTAGAGACCTAGGGGAATCCAAGATGGGGTGAATTGTGGGGCTCTGACCAGGTTCTGTTACCCAGAATCCTTTGCAAACCTCAAAATTTGGCTAAAAACACATGTTCCTCACATTTCTGTGTCAGAAAGTTCTGGAATCTGAGAGGAGCCACAAATTTCCTTCCACCCAGCGTTCCCCCAAGTCTCCCGATAAAAATGATACCTCACTTGTGTGGGTAGGCCTAGCGCCCGCGACAGGAAATGCCCCAAAGCGCAACGTGGACACATCCAATTTTTTGAAAGAAAACAGAGGTGTTTTTTGCAAAGTGCCTACCTGTAGATTTTGGCCTCTAGCTCAGCCGGCACCTAGGGAAACCTACCAAACCTGTGCATTGTTGAAAACTAGAGACCTAGGGGAATCCAAGATGGGGTGACTTGTGGGGCTCGGACCAGGTTCTGTTACCCAGAATCCTTTGCAAACCTCAAAATTTGGCTAAAAAAAACCATGTTCCTCACATTTCTGTGGCAGAAAGTTCTGGAATCTGAGAGGAGCCACAAATTTCCTTCCAACCAGCGTTCCCCCAAGTCTTCCGATAAAAATGATACCTCACTTGTGTGGGTAGGCCTAGCGCCCGCGACAGGCAATGCCCCGAAGCGCAACGTGGACACATCCAATTTTTTGAAAGAAAACAGAGGTGTTTTTTGCAAAGTGCCTACCTGTAGATTTTGGCCTCTAGCTCAGCCGGCACCTAGGGAAACCTACCAAACCTGTGCATGTTTGAAAACTAGAGACCTAGGGGAATCCAAGATGGGGTGACTTGTGGGGCTCTGACCAGGTTCTGTTACCCAGAATCCTTTGCAAACCTCAAAATTTGGCTAAAAAACACATGTTCCTCACATTTCTGCGGCAGAAAGTTCTGGAATCTGAGAGGAGCCACAAATTTCCTTCCACCCAGCGTTCCCCCAAGTCTCCCGATAAAAATGATACCTCACTTGTGTGGGTAGGCCTAGCGCCCGCGACAGGAAATGCCCCAAAGCGCAACGTGGACACATCCAATTTTTTGAAAGAAAACAGAGGTGTTTTTTGCAAAGTGCCTACCTGTAGATTTTGGCCTCTAGCTCATCCGGCACCTAGGGAAACCTACCAAACCTGTGCATTTTTGAAAACTAGAGACTTAGGGGAATCCAAGATGGGGTGACTTGTGGGGCTCTGACCAGGTTCTGTTACACAGAATCCTTTGCAAACCTCAAAATGTGGCTAAAAAAAACACATGTTCCTCACATTTCTGTGGCAGAAAGTTCTGGAATCTGAGAGGAGCCACAAATTTCCTCCCACCCAGCGTTCCCCCAAGTCTCCCGATAAAAATGATACCTCACTTGTGTGGGTAGGCCTAGCGCCCGCGACAGGAAATGCCCCAAAGCGCAACATCCAATTTTTTGAAAGAAAACAGAGGTGTTTTTTGCAAAGTGCCTACCTGTAGATTTTGGCCTCTAGCTCAGCCGGCACCTAGGGAAACTACCAAACCTGTGCATTTTTGAAAACTAGAGACCTAGGTGAATCCAAGATGTCTTGACTTGTGGGGCTCGGACCAGGTTCTGTTACCCAGAATCCTTTGCAAACCTCAAAATTTGGCTAAAAAAACACATGTTCCTCATATTTCTGTGGCAGAAAGTTCTGGAATCTGAGAGGAGCCACAAATTTCCTTCCACCCAGCGTTCCCCCAAGTCTCCCGATAAAAATGATACCTCACTTGTGTGGGTAGGCCTAGCGCCCGCGACAGGAAATGCCCCAAAGCGCAACGAGGACACATCCAATTTTTTGAAAGAAAAGAGGTGTTTTTTGCAAAGTGCCTACCTGTAGATTTTGGCCTCTAGCTCAGCCGGCGCCTAGGGAAACCTACCAAACCTGTGCATGTTTGAAAACTAGAGACCTAGGGGAACCCAAGATGGGGTGACTTGTGGGGCTCTGACCAGGTTCTGTTACCCAGAATCCTTTGCAAACCTCAAAATTTGGCTAAAAAACACATGTTCCTCACATTTCTGTGGCAGAAAGTTCTGGAATCTGAGAGGAGCCACAAATTTCCTTCCACCCAGCGTTCCCCCAAGTCTCCCGATAAAAATGATACCTCACTTGTGTGGGTAGGCCTAGCGCCCGCGACAGGAAATGCCCCAAAGCGCAACATCCAATTTTTTGAAAGAAAACAGAGGTGTTTTTTGCAAAGTGCCTACCTGTAGATTTTGGCCTCTAGCTCAGCCGGCACCTAGGGAAACCTACCAAACCTGTGCATTTTTGAAAACTAGAGACCTAGGGGAATCCAAGATGGGGTGACTTGTGGGGCTCGGACCAGGTTCTGTTACCCAGAATCCTTTGCAAACCTCAAAATTTGGCTAAAAAAACACATGTTCCTCATATTTCTGTGGCAGAAAGTTCTGAAATCTGAGAGGAGCCACAAATTTCCTTCCAACCAGCGGTCCCCCAAGTCTCCCGATAAAAATGATACCTCACTTGTGTGGGTAGGCCTAGCGCCCGCGACAGGAAATGCCCCAAAGCGCAACGTAGACACATCCAATTTTTTAAAAGAAAACAGAGGTGTTTTTTGCAAAGTGCCTACCTGTAGATTTTGGCCTCTAGCTCAGCCGGCACCTAGGGAAACCTACCAAACCTGTGCATTGTTGAAAACTAGAGACCTAGGGGAATGTAAGATGGGGTGACTTGTGGGGCTCTGGCCAGGTTCTGTTACACAGAATCCTTTGCAAACCTCAAAATTTGGCTAAAAAAACACATGTTCCTCACATTTCTGTGGCAGAAAGTTCTGGAATCTGAGAGGAGCCACAACTTTCCTTCCACCCAGCGTTCCCCCAAGTCTTCAGATAAAAATGATACCTCACTTGTGTGGGTAGACCTAGCGCCCGCGACAGGAAATGCCCCAAAGCGCAACATGGACACATCCAATTTTTTGAAAGAAAACAGAGGTGTTTTTTGCAAAGTGCCTACCTGTAGATTTTGGCCTCTAGCTCAGCCGGCACCTAGGAAAACCTACCAAACCTGTGCATTTTTGAAAACTAGAGACCTAGGGGAATCCAAGATGGGGTGACTTGTGGGGCTCGGACCAGGTTCTGTTACCCAGAATCCTTTGCAAACCTCAAAATTTGATTAAAAAAACACATGTTCCTCATATTTCTGTGGCAGAAAGTTCTGGAATCTGAGAGGAGCCACAAATTTCCTTCCACCCAGCGTTCCCCCAAGTCTTCCGATAAAAATGATACCTCACTTGTGTGGGTAGGCCTAGCGCCCGCGACAGGCAATGCCCCAAAGCGTAACGTGGACACATCCAATTTTTTGAAAGAAAACAGAGGTGTTTTTTGCTAAGGGCCTACCTGTAGATTTTGGCCTCTAGCTCAGCAGGCACCTAGGGAAACCTACCAAACCTGTGCATTTTTTAAAACTAGAGACCTAGGGGAATCCAAGATGGGGTGACTTGTGGGGCTCTGACCAGGTTCTGTTACCCAGAATCCTTTGCAAACCTCAAAATTTGGCTAAAAAAACACATGTTCCTCACATTTCTGTGGCAGAAAGTTCTGGAATCTGAGAGGAGCCACAAATTTCCTTCCACCCAGGGTTCCCCCAAGTCTCCCGATAAAAATGATACCTCACTTGTGTGGGTAGGCGTAGCGCCCGCGACAAGAAATGCCCCAAAGCGCAACGTGGACACATCCAATTTTTTGAAAGAAAACAGAGGTGTTTTTTGCAAAGTGCCTACCTGTAGATTTTGGCCTCTAGCTCAGCCGGCACCTAGGGAAACCTACCAAACCTGTGCATTTTTGAAAACTAGAGACCTAGGGGAAACTAAGATGGGGTGACTTGTGGGGCTCTGACCAGGTTCTGTTACCCAGAATCCTTTGCAAACCTCAAAATTTGGCTAAAAAAACACATGTTCCTCACATTTCTGTGGCAGAAAGTTCTGGAATCTGAGAGGAGCCACAAATTTCCTTCCACCCAGCGTTCCCCCAAGTCTTCCGATAAAAATGATACCTCACTTGTGTGGGTAGGCCTAGCGCCCGCGACAGGCAATGCCCCAAAGCGCAACGTGGACACATCCAATTTTTTTAAAGAAAACAGAGGTGTTTTTTGCAATGTGCCTACCTGTAGATTTTGGCCTCTAGCTCAGCCGGCACCTAGGGAAACCTACCAAACCTGTGCATTTTTGAAAACTAGAGACCTAGGGGAATCCAAGATGGGGTGACTTGTGGGGCTCTGACCAGGTTTTGTTACCCAGAATCCTTTGCAAACCTCAAAATTTGGCTTAAAAAAACACATATTCCTCACATTTTTGTGGCAGAAAGTTCTGGAATCTGAGAGAAGCCACAAATTCCCTTCCACCCAGCGTTCCCCCAAGTCTCCCGATAAAAATGATACCTCACTTGTGTGGGTAGGCCTAGAGCCCACAACAGGAAATGCCCCAAAGCGCAACGTGGACACATCCAATTTTTTGAAAGAAAAGAGGTGTTTTTTGCAAAGTGCCTACCTGTAGATTTTGGCCTCTAGCTCAGCCGGCGCCTAGGGAAACCTACCAAACCTGTGCAGTTTTGAAAACTAGAGACCTAGGGGAATCCAAGATGGGGTGACTTGTGGGGCTCTGACCAGGTTCTGTTACCCAGAATCCTTTGCAAACCTCAAAATTTGGCTAAAAAACACATGTTCCTAACATTTCTGTGGCAGAAAGTTCTGGACTCTGAGAGGAGCCACAAATTTCCTTCCACCCAGCGTTCCCCCAAGTCTCCCGATAAAAATGATACCTCACTTGTGTGGGTAGGCCTAGCGCCCACGACAGGAAATGCCCCAAAGCGCAACGTAGACACATCCAATTTTTTGAAAGAAAACAGAGGTGTTTTTTGCAAAGTGCCTACCTGTAGATTTTGGCCTCTAGCTCAGCCGGCACCTAGGGAAACCTACCAAACCTGTGCATTGTTGAAAACTAGAGACCTAGGGGAATCCAAGACGGGGTGACTTGTGGGGCTCGGACCAGGTTCTGTTACCCAGAATCCTTTGCAAACCTCAAAATTTGGCTAAAAAAAACCATGTTCCTCACATTTCTGTGGCAGAAAGTTCTGGAATCTGAGAGGAGCCACAAATTTCCTTCCAACCAGCGTTCCCCCAAGTCTTCCGATAAAAATGATACCTCACTTGTGTGGGTAGGCCTAGCGCCCGCGACAGGCAATGCCCCGAAGCGCAACGTGGACACATCCAATTTTTTGAAAGAAAACAGAGGTGTTTTTTGCAAAGTGCCTACCTGTAGATTTTGGCCTCTAGCTCAGCCGGCACCTAGGGAAACCTACCAAACCTGTGCATGTTTGAAAACTAGAGACCTAGGGGAATCCAAGATGGGGTGACTTGTGGGGCTCTGACCAGGTTCTGTTACCCAGAATCCTTTGCAAACCTCAAAATTTGGCTAAAAAACACATGTTCCTCACATTTCTGTGTCAGAAAGTTCTGGAATCTGAGAGGAGCCACAAATTTCCTTCCACCCAGCGTTCCCCCAAGTCTCCCGATAAAAATGATACCTCACTTGTGTGGGTAGGCCTAGCGCCCGCGACAGGAAATGCCCCAAAGCGCAACGTGGACACATCCAATTTTTTGAAAGAAAACAGAGGTGTTTTTTGCAAAGTGCCTACCTGTAGATTTTGGCCTCTAGCTCAGCCGGCACCTAGGGAAACCTACCAAACCTGTGCATTGTTGAAAACTAGAGACCTAGGGGAATCCAAGATGGGGTGACTTGTGGGGCTCGGACCAGGTTCTGTTACCCAGAATCCTTTGCAAACCTCAAAATTTGGCTAAAAAAAACCATGTTCCTCACATTTCTGTGGCAGAAAGTTCTGGAATCTGAGAGGAGCCACAAATTTCCTTCCAACCAGCGTTCCCCCAAGTCTTCCGATAAAAATGATACCTCACTTGTGTGGGTAGGCCTAGCGCCCGCGACAGGCAATGCCCCGAAGCGCAACGTGGACACATCCAATTTTTTGAAAGAAAACAGAGGTGTTTTTTGCAAAGTGCCTACCTGTAGATTTTGGCCTCTAGCTCAGCCGGCACCTAGGGAAACCTACCAAACCTGTGCATGTTTGAAAACTAGAGACCTAGGGGAATCCAAGATGGGGTGACTTGTGGGGCTCTGACCAGGTTCTGTTACCCAGAATCCTTTGCAAACCTCAAAATTTGGCTAAAAAACACATGTTCCTCACATTTCTGCGGCAGAAAGTTCTGGAATCTGAGAGGAGCCACAAATTTCCTTCCACCCAGCGTTCCCCCAAGTCTCCCGATAAAAATGATACCTCACTTGTGTGGGTAGGCCTAGCGCCCGCGACAGGAAATGCCCCAAAGCGCAACGTGGACACATCCAATTTTTTGAAAGAAAACAGAGGTGTTTTTTGCAAAGTGCCTACCTGTAGATTTTGGCCTCTAGCTCAGCCGGCACCTAGGGAAACCTACCAAACCTGTGCATTTTTGAAAACTAGAGACTTAGGGGAATCCAAGATGGGGTGACTTGTGGGGCTCTGACCAGGTTCTGTTACACAGAATCCTTTGCAAACCTCAAAATGTGGCTAAAAAAACACATGTTCCTCACATTTCTGTGGCAGAAAGTTCTGGAATCTGAGAGGAGCCACAAATTTCCTCCCACCCAGCGTTCCCCCAAGTCTCCCGATAAAAATGATACCTCACTTGTGTGGGTAGGCCTAGCGCCCGCGACAGGAAATGCCCCAAAGCGCAACATCCAATTTTTTGAAAGAAAACAGAGGTGTTTTTTGCAAAGTGCCTACCTGTAGATTTTGGCCTCTAGCTCAGCCGGCACCTAGGGAAACTACCAAACCTGTGCATTTTTGAAAACTAGAGACCTAGGTGAATCCAAGATGTCTTGACTTGTGGGGCTCGGACCAGGTTCTGTTACCCAGAATCCTTTGCAAACCTCAAAATTTGGCTAAAAAAACACATGTTCCTCATATTTCTGTGGCAGAAAGTTCTGGAATCTGAGAGGAGCCACAAATTTCCTTCCACCCAGCGTTCCCCCAAGTCTCCCGATAAAAATGATACCTCACTTGTGTGGGTAGGCCTAGCGCCCGCGACAGGAAATGCCCCAAAGCGCAACGAGGACACATCCAATTTTTTGAAAGAAAACAGAGGTGTTTTTTGCAAAGTGCCTACCTGTAGATTTTGGCCTCTAGCTCAGCCGGCACCTAGGGAAACCTACCAAACCTGTGCATTGTTGAAAACTAGAGACCTAGGGGAATCCAAGATGGGGTGACTTGTGGTGCTCGGACCAGGTTCTGTTACCCAGAATCCTTTGCAAACCTCAAAATTTGGCTAAAAAAAACCATGTTCCTCACATTTCTGTGGCAGAAAGTTCTGGAATCTGAGAGGAGCCACAAATTTCCTTCCACCCAGCGTTCCCCCAAGTCTCCCGATAAAAATGATACCTCACTTGTGTGGGTAGGCCTAGCGCCCGCGACAGGAAATGCCCCAAAGCGCAACGTGGACACATCCAATTTTTTGAAAGAAAACAGAGGTGTTTTTTGCAAAGTGCCTACCTGTAGATTTTGGCCTCTAGCTCAGCCGGCACCTAGGGAAACCTACCAAACCTGTGCATGTTTGAAAACTAGAGACCTAGGGGAATCCAAGATGGGGTGACTTGTGGGGCTCTGACCAGGTTCTGTTACCCAGAATCCTTTGCAAACCTCAAAATTTGGCTAAAAAACACATGTTCCTCACATTTCTGTGGCAGAAAGTTCTGGAATCTGAGAGGAGCCACAAATTTCCTTCCACCCAGCGTTCCCCCAAGTCTCCCGATAAAAATGATACCTCACTTGTGTGGGTAGGCCTAGCGCCCGCGACAGGCAATGCCCCAAAGCGCAACGTGGACACATCCAATTTTTTTAAAGAAAACAGAGGTGTTTTTTGCAAAGTGCCTACCTGTAGATTTTGGCCTCTAGCTCAGCCGGCACCTAGGGAAACCTACCAAACCTGTGCATTTTTGAAAACTAGAGACTTAGGGGAATCCAAGATGGGGTGACTTGTGGGGCTCTGACCAGGATCTGTTACACAGAATCCTTTGCAAACCTCAAAATGTGGCTAAAAAAACACATGTTCCTCACATTTCTGTGGCAGAAAGTTCTGGAATCTGAGAGGAGCCACAAATTTCCTTCCACCCAGCGTTCCCCCAAGTCTCCCGATAAAAATGATACCTCACTTGTGTGGGTAGGCCTAGCGCCCGCGACAGGCAATGCCCCGAAGCGCAACGTGGACACATCCAATTTTTTGAAAGAAAACAGAGGTGTTTTTTGCAAAGTGCCTACCTGTAGATTTTGGCCTCTAGCTCAGCCGGCACCTAGGGAAACCTACCAAACCTGAGCATGTTTGAAAACTAGAGACCTAGGGGAATCCAAGATGGGGTGACTTGTGGGGCTCTGACCAGGTTCTGTTACCCAGAATCCTTTGCAAACCTCAAAATTTGGCTAAAAAACACATGTTCCTCACATTTCTGTGGCAGAAAGTTCTGGAATCTGAGAGGAGCCACAAATTTCCTTCCACCCAGCGTTCCCCCAAGTCTCCCGATAAAAATGATACCTCACTTGTGTGGGTAGGCCTAGCGCCCGCGACAGGAAATGCCCCAAAGCGCAACGTGGACACATCCAATTTTTTGAAAGAAAACAGAGGTGTTTTTTGCAAAGTGCCTACCTGTAGATTTTGGCCTCTAGCTCAGCCGGCACCTAGGGAAACCTACCAAACCTGTGCATTGTTGAAAACTAGAGACCTAGGGGAATCCAAGATGGGGTGACTTGTGGGGCTCGGACCAGGTTCTGTTACCCAGAATCCTTTGCAAACCTCAAAATTTGGCTAAAAAAAACCATGTTCCTCACATTTCTGTGGCAGAAAGTTCTGGAATCTGAGAGGAGCCACAAATTTCCTTCCAACCAGCGTTCCCCCAAGTCTTCCGATAAAAATGATACCTCACTTGTGTGGGTAGGCCTAGCGCCCGCGACAGGCAATGCCCCGAAGCGCAACGTGGACACATCCAATTTTTTGAAAGAAAACAGAGGTGTTTTTTGCAAAGTGCCTACCTGTAGATTTTGGCCTCTAGCTCAGCCGGCACCTAGGGAAACCTACAAAACCTGTGCATGTTTGAAAACTAGAGACCTAGGGGAATCCAAGATGGGGTGACTTGTGGGGCTCTGAACAGGTTCTGTTACCCAGAATCCTTTGCAAACCTCAAAATTTGGCTAAAAAACACATGTTCCTCACATTTCTGTGGCAGAAAGTTCTGGAATCTGAGAGGAGCCACAAATTTCCTCCCACCCAGCGTTCCCCCAAGTCTCCCGATAAAAATGATACCTCACTTGTGTGGGTAGGCCTAGCACCCGCGACAGGAAATGCCCCAAAGTGCAACATCCAATTTTTTTAAAGAAAACAGAGGTGTTTTTTGCAAAGTGCCTACCTGTAGATTTTGGCCTCTAGCTCAGCCGGCACCTAGGGAAACCTACCAAACCTGTGCATTTTTGAAAACTAGAGACCTAGGGGAATCCAAGATGGGGTGACTTGTGGGGCTCGGACCAGGTTCTGTTACCCAGAATCCTTTGCAAACCTCAAAATTTGGCTAAAAAAACACATGTTCCTCATATTTCTGTGGCAGAAAGTTCTGAAATCTGAGAGGAGCCACAAATTTCCTTCCAACCAGCGGTCCCCCAAGTCTCCCGATAAAAATGATACCTCACTTGTGTGGGTAGGCCTAGCGCCCGCGACAGGAAATGCCCCAAAGCGCAACGTAGACACATCCAATTTTTTAAAAGAAAACAGAGGTGTTTTTTGCAAAGTGCCTACCTGTAGATTTTGGCCTCTAGCTCAGCCGGCACCTAGGGAAACCTACCAAACCTGTGCATTGTTGAAAACTAGAGACCTAGGGGAATGTAAGATGGGGTGACTTGTGGGGCTCTGGCCAGGTTCTGTTACACAGAATCCTTTGCAAACCTCAAAATTTGGCTAAAAAAACACATGTTCCTCACATTTCTGTGGCAGAAAGTTCTGGAATCTGAGAGGAGCCACAACTATCCTTCCACCCAGCGTTCCCCCAAGTCTTCAGATAAAAATGATACCTCACTTGTGTGGGTAGACCTAGCGCCCGCGACAGGAAATGCCCCAAAGCGCAACATGGACACATCCAATTTTTTGAAAGAAAACAGAGGTGTTTTTTGCAAAGTGCCTACCTGTAGATTTTGGCCTCTAGCTCAGCCGGCACCTAGGAAAACCTACCAAACCTGTGCATTTTTGAAAACTAGAGACCTAGGGGAATCCAAGATGGGGTGACTTGTGGGGCTCGGACCAGGTTCTGTTACCCAGAATCCTTTGCAAACCTCAAAATTTGGTTAAAAAAACACATGTTCCTCATATTTCTGTGGCAGAAAGTTCTGGAATCTGAGAGGAGCCACAAATTTCCTTCCACCCAGCGTTCCCCCAAGTCTTCCGATAAAAATGATACCTCACTTGTGTGGGTAGGCCTAGCGCCCGCGACAGGCAATGCCCCAAAGCGTAACGTGGACACATCCAATTTTTTGAAAGAAAACAGAGGTGTTTTTTGCTAAGGGCCTACCTGTAGATTTTGGCCTCTAGCTCAGCAGGCACCTAGGGAAACCTACCAAACCTGTGCATTTTTTAAAACTAGAGACCTAGGGGAATCCAAGATGGGGTGACTTGTGGGGCTCTGACCAGGTTCTGTTACCCAGAATCCTTTGCAAACCTCAAAATTTGGCTAAAAAAACACATGTTCCTCACATTTCTGTGGCAGAAAGTTCTGGAATCTGAGAGGAGCCACAAATTTCCTTCCACCCAGGGTTCCCCCAAGTCTCCCGATAAAAATGATACCTCACTTGTGTGGGTAGGCGTAGCGCCCGCGACAAGAAATGCCCCAAAGCGCAACGTGGACACATCCAATTTTTTGAAAGAAAACAGAGGTGTTTTTTGCAAAGTGCCTACCTGTAGATTTTGGCCTCTAGCTCAGCCGGCACCTAGGGAAACCTACCAAACCTGTGCATTTTTGAAAACTAGAGACCTAGGGGAAACTAAGATGGGGTGACTTGTGGGGCTCTGACCAGGTTCTGTTACCCAGAATCCTTTGCAAACCTCAAAATTTGGCTAAAAAAACACATGTTCCTCACATTTCTGTGGCAGAAAGTTCTGGAATCTGAGAGGAGCCACAAATTTCCTTCCACCCAGCGTTCCCCCAAGTCTTCCGATAAAAATGATACCTCACTTGTGTGGGTAGGCCTAGCGCCCGCGACAGGCAATGCCCCAAAGCGCAACGTGGACACATCCAATTTTTTTAAAGAAAACAGAGGTGTTTTTTGCAATGTGCCTACCTGTAGATTTTGGCCTCTAGCTCAGCCGGCACCTAGGGAAACCTACCAAACCTGTGCATTTTTGAAAACTAGAGACCTAGGGGAATCCAAGATGGGGTGACTTGTGGGGCTCTGACCAGGTTTTGTTACCCAGAATCCTTTGCAAACCTCAAAATTTGGCTTAAAAAAACACATATTCCTCACATTTTTGTGGCAGAAAGTTCTGGAATCTGAGAGAAGCCACAAATTCCCTTCCACCCAGCGTTCCCCCAAGTCTCCCGATAAAAATGATACCTCACTTGTGTGGGTAGGCCTAGAGCCCACAACAGGAAATGCCCCAAAGCGCAACGTGGACACATCCAATTTTTTGAAAGAAAAGAGGTGTTTTTTGCAAAGTGCCTACCTGTAGATTTTGGCCTCTAGCTCAGCCGGCGCCTAGGGAAACCTACCAAACCTGTGCAGTTTTGAAAACTAGAGACCTAGGGGAATCCAAGATGGGGTGACTTGTGGGGCTCTGACCAGGTTCTGTTACCCAGAATCCTTTGCAAACCTCAAAATTTGGCTAAAAAACACATGTTCCTAACATTTCTGTGGCAGAAAGTTCTGGACTCTGAGAGGAGCCACAAATTTCCTTCCACCCAGCGTTCCCCCAAGTCTCCCGATAAAAATGATACCTCACTTGTGTGGGTAGGCCTAGCGCCCACGACAGGAAATGCCCCAAAGCGCAACGTAGACACATCCAATTTTTTGAAAGAAAACAGAGGTGTTTTTTGCAAAGTGCCTACCTGTAGATTTTGGCCTCTAGCTCAGCCGGCACCTAGGGAAACCTACCAAACCTGTGCATTGTTGAAAACTAGAGACCTAGGGGAATCCAAGACGGGGTGACTTGTGGGGCTCGGACCAGGTTCTGTTACCCAGAATCCTTTGCAAACCTCAAAATTTGGCTAAAAAAAACCATGTTCCTCACATTTCTGTGGCAGAAAGTTCTGGAATCTGAGAGGAGCCACAAATTTCCTTCCAACCAGCGTTCCCCCAAGTCTTCCGATAAAAATGATACCTCACTTGTGTGGGTAGGCCTAGCGCCCGCGACAGGCAATGCCCCGAAGCGCAACGTGGACACATCCAATTTTTTGAAAGAAAACAGAGGTGTTTTTTGCAAAGTGCCTACCTGTAGATTTTGGCCTCTAGCTCAGCCGGCACCTAGGGAAACCTACCAAACCTGTGCATGTTTGAAAACTAGAGACCTAGGGGAATCCAAGATGGGGTGACTTGTGGGGCTCTGACCAGGTTCTGTTACCCAGAATCCTTTGCAAACCTCAAAATTTGGCTAAAAAACACATGTTCCTCACATTTCTGTGTCAGAAAGTTCTGGAATCTGAGAGGAGCCACAAATTTCCTTCCACCCAGCGTTCCCCCAAGTCTCCCGATAAAAATGATACCTCACTTGTGTGGGTAGGCCTAGCGCCCGCGACAGGAAATGCCCCAAAGCGCAACGTGGACACATCCAATTTTTTGAAAGAAAACAGAGGTGTTTTTTGCAAAGTGCCTACCTGTAGATTTTGGCCTCTAGCTCAGCCGGCACCTAGGGAAACCTACCAAACCTGTGCATTGTTGAAAACTAGAGACCTAGGGGAATCCAAGATGGGGTGACTTGTGGGGCTCGGACCAGGTTCTGTTACCCAGAATCCTTTGCAAACCTCAAAATTTGGCTAAAAAAAACCATGTTCCTCACATTTCTGTGGCAGAAAGTTCTGGAATCTGAGAGGAGCCACAAATTTCCTTCCAACCAGCGTTCCCCCAAGTCTTCCGATAAAAATGATACCTCACTTGTGTGGGTAGGCCTAGCGCCCGCGACAGGCAATGCCCCGAAGCGCAACGTGGACACATCCAATTTTTTGAAAGAAAACAGAGGTGTTTTTTGCAAAGTGCCTACCTGTAGATTTTGGCCTCTAGCTCAGCCGGCACCTAGGGAAACCTACCAAACCTGTGCATGTTTGAAAACTAGAGACCTAGGGGAATCCAAGATGGGGTGACTTGTGGGGCTCTGACCAGGTTCTGTTACCCAGAATCCTTTGCAAACCTCAAAATTTGGCTAAAAAACACATGTTCCTCACATTTCTGCGGCAGAAAGTTCTGGAATCTGAGAGGAGCCACAAATTTCCTTCCACCCAGCGTTCCCCCAAGTCTCCCGATAAAAATGATACCTCACTTGTGTGGGTAGGCCTAGCGCCCGCGACAGGAAATGCCCCAAAGCGCAACGTGGACACATCCAATTTTTTGAAAGAAAACAGAGGTGTTTTTTGCAAAGTGCCTACCTGTAGATTTTGGCCTCTAGCTCAGCCGGCACCTAGGGAAACCTACCAAACCTGTGCATTTTTGAAAACTAGAGACTTAGGGGAATCCAAGATGGGGTGACTTGTGGGGCTCTGACCAGGTTCTGTTACACAGAATCCTTTGCAAACCTCAAAATGTGGCTAAAAAAACACATGTTCCTCACATTTCTGTGGCAGAAAGTTCTGGAATCTGAGAGGAGCCACAAATTTCCTCCCACCCAGCGTTCCCCCAAGTCTCCCGATAAAAATGATACCTCACTTGTGTGGGTAGGCCTAGCGCCCGCGACAGGAAATGCCCCAAAGCGCAACATCCAATTTTTTGAAAGAAAACAGAGGTGTTTTTTGCAAAGTGCCTACCTGTAGATTTTGGCCTCTAGCTCAGCCGGCACCTAGGGAAACTACCAAACCTGTGCATTTTTGAAAACTAGAGACCTAGGTGAATCCAAGATGTCTTGACTTGTGGGGCTCGGACCAGGTTCTGTTACCCAGAATCCTTTGCAAACCTCAAAATTTGGCTAAAAAAACACATGTTCCTCATATTTCTGTGGCAGAAAGTTCTGGAATCTGAGAGGAGCCACAAATTTCCTTCCACCCAGCGTTCCCCCAAGTCTCCCGATAAAAATTATACCTCACTTGTGTGGGTAGGCCTAGCGCCCGCGACAGGAAATGCCCCAAAGCGCAACGAGGACACATCCAATTTTTTGAAAGAAAACAGAGGTGTTTTTTGCAAAGTGCCTACCTGTAGATTTTGGCCTCTAGCTCAGCCGGCACCTAGGGAAACCTACCAAACCTGTGCATTGTTGAAAACTAGAGACCTAGGGGAATCCAAGATGGGGTGACTTGTGGTGCTCGGACCAGGTTCTGTTACCCAGAATCCTTTGCAAACCTCAAAATTTGGCTAAAAAAAACCATGTTCCTCACATTTCTGTGGCAGAAAGTTCTGGAATCTGAGAGGAGCCACAAATTTCCTTCCACCCAGCGTTCCCCCAAGTCTCCCGATAAAAATGATACCTCACTTGTGTGGGTAGGCCTAGCGCCCGCGACAGGAAATGCCCCAAAGCGCAACGTGGACACATCCAATTTTTTGAAAGAAAACAGAGGTGTTTTTTGCAAAGTGCCTACCTGTAGATTTTGGCCTCTAGCTCAGCCGGCACCTAGGGAAACCTACCAAACCTGTGCATGTTTGAAAACTAGAGACCTAGGGGAATCCAAGATGGGGTGACTTGTGGGGCTCTGACCAGGTTCTGTTACCCAGAATCCTTTGCAAACCTCAAAATTTGGCTAAAAAACACATGTTCCTCACATTTCTGTGGCAGAAAGTTCTGGAATCTGAGAGGAGCCACAAATTTCCTTCCACCCAGCGTTCCCCCAAGTCTCCCGATAAAAATGATACCTCACTTGTGTGGGTAGGCCTAGCGCCCGCGACAGGCAATGCCCCAAAGCGCAACGTGGACACATCCAATTTTTTTAAAGAAAACAGAGGTGTTTTTTGCAAAGTGCCTACCTGTAGATTTTGGCCTCTAGCTCAGCCGGCACCTAGGGAAACCTACCAAACCTGTGCATTTTTGAAAACTAGAGACTTAGGGGAATCCAAGATGGGGTGACTTGTGGGGCTCTGACCAGGATCTGTTACACAGAATCCTTTGCAAACCTCAAAATGTGGCTAAAAAAACACATGTTCCTCACATTTCTGTGGCAGAAAGTTCTGGAATCTGAGAGGAGCCACAAATTTCCTTCCACCCAGCGTTCCCCCAAGTCTCCCGATAAAAATGATACCTCACTTGTGTGGGTAGGCCTAGCGCCCGCGACAGGCAATGCCCCGAAGCGCAACGTGGACACATCCAATTTTTTGAAAGAAAACAGAGGTGTTTTTTGCAAAGTGCCTACCTGTAGATTTTGGCCTCTAGCTCAGCCGGCACCTAGGGAAACCTACCAAACCTGAGCATGTTTGAAAACTAGAGACCTAGGGGAATCCAAGATGGGGTGACTTGTGGGGCTCTGACCAGGTTCTGTTACCCAGAATCCTTTGCAAACCTCAAAATTTGGCTAAAAAACACATGTTCCTCACATTTCTGTGGCAGAAAGTTCTGGAATCTGAGAGGAGCCACAAATTTCCTTCCACCCAGCGTTCCCCCAAGTCTCCCGATAAAAATGATACCTCACTTGTGTGGGTAGGCCTAGCGCCCGCGACAGGAAATGCCCCAAAGCGCAACGTGGACACATCCAATTTTTTGAAAGAAAACAGAGGTGTTTTTTGCAAAGTGCCTACCTGTAGATTTTGGCCTCTAGCTCAGCCGGCACCTAGGGAAACCTACCAAACCTGTGCATTGTTGAAAACTAGAGACCTAGGGGAATCCAAGATGGGGTGACTTGTGGGGCTCGGACCAGGTTCTGTTACCCAGAATCCTTTGCAAACCTCAAAATTTGGCTAAAAAAAACCATGTTCCTCACATTTCTGTGGCAGAAAGTTCTGGAATCTGAGAGGAGCCACAAATTTCCTTCCAACCAGCGTTCCCCCAAGTCTTCCGATAAAAATGATACCTCACTTGTGTGGGTAGGCCTAGCGCCCGCGACAGGCAATGCCCCGAAGCGCAACGTGGACACATCCAATTTTTTGAAAGAAAACAGAGGTGTTTTTTGCAAAGTGCCTACCTGTAGATTTTGGCCTCTAGCTCAGCCGGCACCTAGGGAAACCTACAAAACCTGTGCATGTTTGAAAACTAGAGACCTAGGGGAATCCAAGATGGGTGACTTGTGGGGCTCTGAACAGGTTCTGTTACCCAGAATCCTTTGCAAACCTCAAAATTTGGCTAAAAAACACATGTTCCTCACATTTCTGTGGCAGAAAGTTCTGGAATCTGAGAGGAGCCACAAATTTCCTCCCACCCAGCGTTCCCCCAAGTCTCCCGATAAAAATGATACCTCACTTGTGTGGGTAGGCCTAGCACCCGCGACAGGAAATGCCCCAAAGTGCAACATCCAATTTTTTTAAAGAAAACAGAGGTGTTTTTTGCAAAGTGCCTACCTGTAGATTTTGGCCTCTAGCTCAGCCGGCACCTAGGGAAACCTACCAAACCTGTGCATTTTTGAAAACTAGAGACCTAGGGGAATCCAAGATGTGGTGACTTGTGGGGCTCGGACCAGGTTCTGTTACCCAGAATCCTTTGCAAACCTCAAAATTTGGCTAAAAAAACACATGTTCCTCATATTTCTGTGGCAGAAAGTTCTGGAATCTGAGAGGAGCCACAAATTTCCTTCCACCCAGCGTTCCCCCAAGTCTCCCGATAAAAATGATACCTCACTTGTGTGGGTAGGCCTAGCGCCCGCGACAGGAAATGCCCCAAAGCGCAACGAGGACACATCCAATTTTTTGAAAGAAAACAGGTGTTTTTTGCAAAGTGCCTACCTGTAGATTTTGGCCTCTAGCTCAGCCGGCACCTAGGGAAACCTACCAAACCTGTGCATTGTTGAAAACTAGAGACCTAGGGGAATCCAAGATGGGGTGACTTGTGGGGCTCGGACCAGGTTCTGTTACCCAGAATCCTTTGCAAACCTCAAAATTTGGCTAAAAAAAACCATGTTCCTCACATTTCTGTGGCAGAAAGTTCTGGAATCTGAGAGGAGCCACAAATTTCCTTCCACCCAGCGTTCCCCCAAGTCTCCCGATAAAAATGATACCTCACTTGTGTGGGTAGGCCTAGCGCCCGCGACAGGAAATGCCCCAAAGCGCAACGTGGACACATCCAATTTTTTGAAAGAAAACAGAGGTGTTTTTTGGAAAGTGCCTACCTGTAGATTTTGGCCTCTAGCTCAGCCGGCACCTAGGGAAACCTACCAAACCTGTGCATGTTTGAAAACTAGAGACTTAGGGGAATCCAAGATGGGGTGACTTGTGGGGCTCTGACCAGGATCTGTTACACAGAATCCTTTGCAAACCTCAAAATGTGGCTAAAAAAACACATGTTCCTCACATTTCTGTGGCAGAAAGTTCTGGAATCTGAGAGGAGCCACAAATTTCCTTCCACCCAGCGTTCCCCCAAGTCTCCCGATAAAAATGATACCTCACTTGTGTGGGTAGGCCTAGCACCCGCGACAGGAAATGCCCCAAAGTGCAACATCCAATTTTTTTAAAGAAAACAGAGGTGTTTTTTGCAAAGTGCCTACCTGTAGATTTTGGCCTCTAGCTCAGCCGGCACCTAGGGAAACCTACCAAACCTGTGCATTTTTGAAAACTAGAGACCTAGGGGAATCCAAGATGTGGTGACTTGTGGGGCTCGGACCAGGTTCTGTTACCCAGAATCCTTTGCAAACCTCAAAATTTGGCTAAAAAAACACATGTTCCTCATATTTCTGTGGCAGAAAGTTCTGGAATCTGAGAGGAGCCACAAATTTCCTTCCACCCAGCGTTCCCCCAAGTCTCCCGATAAAAATGATACCTCACTTGTGTGGGTAGGCCTAGCGCCCGCGACAGGAAATGCCCCAAAGCGCAACGAGGACACATCCAATTTTTTGAAAGAAAACAGGTGTTTTTTGCAAAGTGCCTACCTGTAGATTTTGGCCTCTAGCTCAGCCGGCACCTAGGGAAACCTACCAAACCTGTGCATTGTTGAAAACTAGAGACCTAGGGCAATCCAAGATGGGGTGACTTGTGGGGCTCGGACCAGGTTCTGTTACCCAGAATCCTTTGCAAACCTCAAAATTTGGCTAAAAAAAACCATGTTCCTCACATTTCTGTGGCAGAAAGTTCTGGAATCTGAGAGGAGCCACAAATTTCCTTCCACCCAGCGTTCCCCCAAGTCTCCCGATAAAAATGATACCTCACTTGTGTGGGTAGGCCTAGCGCCCGCGACAGGAAATGCCCCAAAGCGCAACGTGGACACATCCAATTTTTTGAAAGAAAACAGAGGTGTTTTTTGGAAAGTGCCTACCTGTAGATTTTGGCCTCTAGCTCAGCCGGCACCTAGGGAAACCTACCAAACCTGTGCATGTTTGAAAACTAGAGACTTAGGGGAATCCAAGATGGGGTGACTTGTGGGGCTCTGACCAGGATCTGTTACACAGAATCCTTTGCAAACCTCAAAATGTGGCTAAAAAAACACATGTTCCTCACATTTCTGTGGCAGAAAGTTCTGGAATCTGAGAGGAGCCACAAATTTCCTTCCACCCAGCGTTCCCCCAAGTCTCCCGATAAAAATGATACCTCACTTGTGTGGGTAGGCCTAGCGCCCGCGACAGGCAATGCCCCGAAGCGCAACGTGGACACATCCAATTTTTTGAAAGAAAACAGAGGTGTTTTTTGCAAAGTGCCTACCTGTAGATTTTGGCCTCTAGCTCAGCCGGCACCTAGGGAAACCTACCAAACCTGTGCATGTTTGAAAACTAGAGACCTAGGGGAATCCAAGATGGGGTGACTTGTGGGGCTCTGACCAGGTTCTGTTACCCAGAATCCTTTGCAAACCTCAAAATTTGGCTAAAAAACACATGTTCCTCACATTTCTGTGGCAGAAAGTTCTGGAATCTGAGAGGAGCCACAAATTTCCTTCCACCCAGTGTTCCCCCAAGTCTCCCGATAAAAATGATACCTCACTTGTGTGGGTAGGCCTAGCGCCCGCGACAGGAAATGCCCCAAAGCGCAACGTGGACACATCCAATTTTTTGAAAGAAAACAGAGGTGTTTTTTGCAAAGTGCCTACCTGTAGATTTTGGCCTCTAGCTCAGCCGGCACCTAGGGAAACCTACAAAACCTGTGCATGTTTGAAAACTAGAGACCTAGGGGAATCCAAGATGGGGTGACTTGTGGGGCTCTGAACAGGTTCTGTTACCCAGAATCCTTTGCAAACCTCAAAATTTGGCTAAAAAACACATGTTCCTCACATTTCTGTGGCAGAAAGTTCTGGAATCTGAGAGGAGCCACAAATTTCCTTCCACCCAGCGTTCCCCCAAGTCTCCCGATAAAAATGATACCTCACTTGTGTGGGTAGGCCTAGCGCCCGCGACAGGAAATGCCCCAAAGCGCAACGTGGACACATCCAATTTTTTGAAAGAAAACAGAGGTGTTTTTTGCAAAGTGCCTACCTGTAGATTTTGGCCTCTAGCTCAGCCGGCACCTAGGGAAACCTACCAAAACTGTGCATGTTTGAAAACTAGAGACCTAGGGGAATCCAAGATGGGGTGACTTGTGGGGCTCTGACCAGGTTCTGTTACCCAGAATCCTTTGCAAACCTCAAAATTTGGCTAAAAAACACATGTTCCTCACATTTCTGTGGCAGAAAGTTCTGGAATCTGAGAGGAGCCACAAATTTCCTTCCACCCAGCGTTCCCCCAAGTCTCCCGATAAAAATGATACCTCACTTGTGTGGGTAGGCCTAGCGCCCGCGACAGGAAATGCCCCAAAGCGCAACGTGGACACATCCAATTTTTTGAAAGAAAACAGAGGTGTTTTTTGCAAAGTGCCTACCTGTAGATTTTGGCCTCTAGCTCAGCCGGCACCTAGGGAAACCTACCAAACCTGTGCATGTTTGAAAACTAGAGACCTAGGGGAATCCAAGATGGGGTGACTTGTGGGGCTCGGACCATGTTCTGTTACCCAGAATCCTTTGCAAACCTCAAAATTTGGCTTAAAAAAACACATATTCCTCACATTTCTGTGGCAGAAAGTTCTGGAATCTGAGAGAAGCCACAAATTCCCTTCCACCCAGCGTTCCCCCAAGTCTCCCGATAAAAATGATACCTCACTTGTGTGGGTAGGCCTAGCGCCCGCAACAGGAAATGCCCCAAAGCGCAACGTGGACACATCCAATTTTTTGAAAGAAAACAGAGGTGTTTTTTGCAAAGTGCCTACCTGTAGATTTTGGCCTCTAGCTCAGCCGGCACCTAGGGAAACCTACCAAACCTGTGCATTTTTGAAAACTAGAGACTTAGGGGAATCCAAGATGGGGTGACTTGTGGGGCTCTGACCAGGTTCTGTTACACAGAATCCTTTGCAAACCTCAAAATGTGGCTAAAAAAACACATGTTCCTAACATTTCTGTGGCAGAAAGTTCTGGAATCTGAGAGGAGCCACAAATTTCCTCCCACCCAGCATTCCCCCAAGTCTCCCGATAAAAATGATACCTCACTTGTGTGGGTAGGCCTAGCGCCCGCGACAGGAAATGCCCCAAAGCGCAACATCCAATTTTTTTAAAGAAAACAGAGGTGTTTTTTGCAAAGTGCCTACCTGTAGATTTTGGCCTCTAGCTCAGCCGGCACCTAGGGAAACCTACCAAACCTGTGCATGTTTGAAAACTAGAGACCTAGGGGAATCTAAGATGGGGTGACTTGTGGGGCTCTGACCAGGTTCTGTTACCCAGAATCCTTTGCAAACCTCAAAATTTGGCTAAAAAAACACATGTTCATCACATTTCTGTGGCAGAAAGTTCTGGAATCTGTGAGGAGCCACAACTTTCCATCCACCCAGCGTTCCCCCAAGTCTTCAGATAAAAATGATACCTCACTTGTGTGGGTAGACCTAGCGCCCGCGACAGGAAATGCCCCAAAGCGCAACGTGGACACATCCAATTTTTTGAAAGAAAACAGAGGTGTTTTTTGCAAAGTGCCTACCTGTAGATTTTGGACATTAGCTCAGCCGGCACCTAGGAAAACCTACCAAACCTGTGCATTTTTGAAAACTAGAGACCTAGGGGAATCCAAGATGGGGTGACTTGTGGGGCTCGGACCATGTTCTGTTACCCAGAATCCTTTGCAAACCTCAAAATTTGGCTTAAAAAAACACATATTCCTCACATTTCTGTGGCAGAAAGTTCTGGAATCTGAGAGGAGCCACAAATTTCCTTCAACCCAGCCTTCCCCCAAGTCTCCCGATAAAAATGATACCGCACCTGTGTGGGTAGGCCTAGCGCCCGCAACAGGAAATGCCCCAAAGGGCAACATCCAATTTTTTCAAAGAAAACAGAGGTGTTTTTTTGCAAAGTGCCTATCTGTAGATTTTGGCCTCTAGCTCAGCCGGCACCTAGGGAAACCTACCAAACCTGTGCATTTTTTAAACCTAGAGACCGAGGGGAATCCAAGATGGGGTGACTTGTGGGGCTCTGACCAGGTTCTGTTACCCAGAATCCTGTGCAAACCTCAAAATGTCGCTAAAAAAACACATGTTCCACACATTTCTGTGGCAGAAGGTTCTGGAATCTGAGAGGACCCACAAATTTCCTTCCACCCAGCGTTCCCCCAAGTCTCCCGATAAAAATGATACCTCACTTGTGTGGGTAGGCCTAGCGCCCGCGACAGGAAATGCCCCAAAGCGCAACGTGGACACATCCAATTTTTTGAAAGAAAACAGAGGTGTTTTTTGCAAAGTGCCTACCTGTAGATTTTGGCCTCTAGCTCAGCCGGCACCTAGGAAAACCTACCAAACCTGTGCATTTTTGAAAACTAGAGACCTAGGGGAATCCAAGATGGGGTGACTTGTGGGGCTCGGACCAGGTTCTGTTACCCAGAATCCTTTGCAAACCTCAAAATTTGGCTAAAAAAACACATGTTCCTCATATTTCTGTGGCAGAAAGTTCTGGAATCTGAGAGGAGCCACAAATTTCCTTCCACCCAGCGTTCCCCCAAGTCTTCCGATAAAAATGATACCTCACTTGTGTGGGTAGGCCTAGCGCCCGCGACAGGCAATGCCCCAAAGCGCAGCGTGGACACATCCAATTTTTTGAAAGAAAACAGAGGTGTTTTTTGCAAAGGGCCTACCTGTAGATTTTGGCCTCTAGCTCAGCAGGCACCTACGGAAACCTACCAAACCTGTGCATTTTTTTAAACTAGAGACCTAGGGGAATCCAAGATGGGGTGACTTGTGGGGCTCTGACCAGGTTCTGTTACCCAGAATCCTTTGCAAACCTCAAAATTTGGCTAAAAAAACACATGTTCCTCACATTTCTGTGGCAGAAAGTTCTGGAATCTGAGAGGAGCCACAAATTTCCTTCCACCCAGGGTTCCCCCAAGTCTCCCGATAAAAATGATACCTCACTTGTGTGGGTAGGCATAGCGCCCGCGACAAGAAATGCCCCAAAGCGCAACGTGGACACATCCAATTTTTTGAAAGAAAACAGAGGTGTTTTTTGCAAAGTGCCTACCTGTATATTTTGGCCTCTAGCTCAGCCGGCACCTAGGGAAACCTACCAAACCTGTGCATTTTTGAAAACTAGAGACCTAGGGGAAACTAAGATGGGGTGACTTGTGGGGCTCTGACCAGGTTCTGTTACCCAGAATCCTTTGCAAACCTCAAAATTTGGCTAAAAAAACACATGTTCCTCACATTTCTGTGGCAGAAAGTTTTGGAATCTGAGAGGAGCCACAACTTTCCTTCCACCCAGCGTTCCCCAAAGTCTTCAGATAAAAATGATACCTCACTTGTGTGGGTAGACCTAGCGCCCGCAACAGGAAATGCCCCAAAGCGCAACGTGGACACATCCAATTTTTTTAAAGAAAACAGAGGTGTTTTTTGCAAAGTGCCTACCTGTAGATTTTGGCCTCTAGCTCAGCCGGCACCTAGGAAAACCTACCAAACCTGTGCATTTTTGAAAACTAGAGACCTAGGGGAATCCAAGATGGGGTGACTTGTGGGGCTCGGACCAGGTTCTGTTACCCAGAATCCTTTGCAAACCTCAAAATTTGGCTAAAAAAACACATGTTCCTCATATTTCTGTGGCAGAAAGTTCTGGAATCTGAGAGAAGCCACAAATTCCCTTCCACCCAGCGTTCCCCCAAGTCTCCCGATAAAAATGATACCTCACTTGTGTGGGTAGGCCTAACGCCCGCGACAGGAAATGCCCCAAAGCGCAACATGGACACATCCCATCTTTTGAAAGAAAACAGTGCCTACCTGTGGATTTTGGCCTGTAGCTCAGCCGGCACCTAGGGAAACCTACCAAACCTGTGCATGTTTGAAAACTAGAGACCTAGGGGAATCTAAGATGGGGTGAATTGTGGGGCTCTGACCAGGTTCTGTTACCCAGAATCCTTTGCAAACCTCAAAATTTGGCTAAAAAAACACATGTTCCTCACATTTCTGTGGCAGAAAGTTCTGGAATCTGAGAGGAGCCACAACTTTCCTTCCACCCAGCGTTCCCCCAAGTCTTCAGATAAAAATGATACCTCACTTGTGTGGGTAGACCTAGCGCCCGCGACAGGAAATGCCCCAAAGCGCAACGTGGACACATCCAATTTTTTGAAAAAAAACAGAGGTGTTTTTTGCAAAGTGCCTACCTGTAGATTTTGGCCATTAGCTCAGCCGGCACCTAGGAAAACCTACCAAACCTGTGCATTTTTGAAAACTAGAGACCTAGGGGAATCCAAGATGGGATGACTTGTGGGGCTCGGACCAGGTTCTGTTACCCAGAATCCTTTGCAAACCTCAAAAGTTGGCTAAAAAAACACATGTTCCTCATATTTCTGTGGCAGAAAGTTCTGGAATCTGAGAGGAGCCACAAATTTCCTTCCACCCAGCGTTCCCCCAAGTCTTCCGATAAAAATGATACCTCACTTGTGTGGGTAGGCCTAGCGCCCGCGACAGGCAATGCCCCAAAGCGCAACGTGGACACATCCAATTTTTTGAAAGAAAACAGAGGTGTTTTTTGCAAAGGGCCTACCTGTAGATTTTGGCCTCTAGCTCAGCAGGCACCTAGGGAAACCTACCAAACCTGTGCATTTTTTAAAACTAGAGACCTAGGGGAATCCAAGATGGGGTGACTTGTGGGGCTCGGACCAGGTTCTGTTACCCAGAATCCTTTGCAAACCTCAAAATTTGGCTAAAAAAACACATGTTCCTCATATTTCTGTGGCAGAAAGTTCTGGAATCTGAGAGGAGCCACAAATTTCCTTCCACCCAGCGTTCCCCCAAGTCTTCCGATAAAAATGATACCTCACTTGTGTGGGTAGGCCTAGCGCCCGCGACAGGCAATGCCCCAAAGCGCAGCGTGGACACATCCAATTTTTTGAAAGAAAACAGAGGTGTTTTTTGCAAAGGGCCTACCTGTAGATTTTGGCCTCTAGCTCAGCAGGCACCTACGGAAACCTACCAAACCTGTGCATTTTTTAAAACTAGAGACCTAGGGGAATCCAAGATGGGGTGACTTGTGGGGCTCTGACCAGGTTCTGTTACCCAGAATCCTTTGCAAACCTCAAAATTTGGCTAAAAAAACACATGTTCCTCACATTTCTGTGGCAGAAAGTTCTGGAATCTGAGAGGAGCCACAAATTTCCTTCCACCCAGGGTTCCCCCAAGTCTCCCGATAAAAATGATACCTCACTTGTGTGGGTAGGCATAGCGCCCGCGACAAGAAATGCCCCAAAGCGCAACGTGGACACATCCAATTTTTTGAAAGAAAACAGAGGTGTTCTTTGCAAAGTGCCTACCTGTAGATTTTGGCCTCTAGCTCAGCCGGCACCTAGGGAAACCTACCAAACCTGTGCATTTTTGAAAACTAGAGACCTAGGGGAAACTAAGATGGGGTGACTTGTGGGGCTCTGACCAGGTTCTGTTACCCAGAATCCTTTGCAAACCTCAAAATTTGGCTAAAAAAACACATGTTCCTCACATTTCTGTGGCAGAAAGTTCTGGAATCTGAGAGGAGCCACAAATTTCCTTCCACCCAGCGTTCCCCCAAGTCTTCCGATAAAAATGATACCTCACTTGTGTGGGTAGGCCTAGCGCCCGCGACAGGCAATGCCCCAAAGCGCAACGTGGACACATCCAATTTTTTGAAAGAAAACAGAGGTGTTTTTTGCAATGTGCCTACCTGTAGATTTTGGCCTCTAGCTCAGCCGGCACCTAGGGAAACCTACCAAACCTGTGCATTTTTGAAAACTAGAGACCTAGGGGAATCCAAGATGGGGTGACTTGTGGGGCTCTGACCAGGTTCTGTTACCCAGAATCCTTTGCAAACCTCAAAATTTGGCTAAAAAAACACATGTTCCTCACATTTCTGTGGCAGAAAGTTCTGGAATCTGAGAGGAGCCACAAATTTCCTTCCACCCAGGGTTCCCCCAAGTCTCCCGATAAAAATGATACCTCACTTGTGTGGGGAGGCATAGCGCCCGCGACAAGAAATGCCCCAAAGCGCAACGTGGACACATCCAATTTTTTGAAAGAAAACAGAGGTGTTTTTTGCAAAGTGCCTACCTGTAGATTTTGGCCTCTAGCTCAGCCGGCACCTAGGGAAACCTACCAAACCTGTGCATTTTTGAAAACTAGAGACCTAGGGGAAACTAAGATGGGGTGACTTGTGGGGCTCTGACCAGGTTCTGTTACCCAGAATCCTTTGCAAACCTCAAAATTTGGCTAAAAAAACACATGTTCCTCACATTTCTGTGGCAGAAAGTTCTGGAATCTGAGAGGAGCCACAAATTTCCTTCCACCCAGCGTTCCCCCAAGTCTTCCGATAAAAATGATACCTCACTTGTGTGGGTAGGCCTAGCGCCCGCGACAGGCAATGCCCCAAAGCGCAACGTGGACACATCCAATTTTTTTAAAGAAAACAGAGGTGTTTTTTGCAATGTGCCTACCTGTAGATTTTGGCCTCTAGCTCAGCCGGCACCTAGGGAAACCTACCAAACCTGTGCATTTTTTAAAACTAGAGACCTAGGGGAATCCAAGATGGGGTGACTTGTGGGGCTCTGACCAGGTTCTGTTACCCAGAATCCTTTGCAAACCTCAAAATTTGGCTAAAAAAACACATGTTCCTCACATTTCTGTGGCAGAAAGTTCTGGAATCTGAGAGGAGCCACAAATTTCCTTCCACCCAGGGTTCCCCCAAGTCTCCCGATAAAAATGATACCTCACTTGTGTGGGTAGGCATAGCGCCCGCGACAAGAAATGCCCCAAAGCGCAACGTGGACACATCCAATTTTTTGAAAGAAAACAGAGGTGTTTTTTGCAAAGTGCCTACCTGTAGATTTTGGCCTCTAGCTCAGCCGGCACCTAGGGAAACCTACCAAACCTGTGCATTTTTGAAAACTAGAGACCTAGGGGAAACTAAGATGGGGTGACTTGTGGGGCTCTGACCAGGTTCTGTTACCCAGAATCCTTTGCAAACCTCAAAATTTGGCTAAAAAAACACATGTTCCTCACATTTCTGTGGCAGAAAGTTCTGGAATCTGAGAGGAGCCACAAATTTCCTTCCACCCAGCGTTCCCCCAAGTCTTCCGATAAAAATGATACCTCACTTGTGTGGGTAGGCCTAGCGCCCGCGACAGGCAATGCCCCAAAGCGCAACGTGGACACATCCAATTTTTTGAAAGAAAACAGAGGTGTTTTTTGCAATGTGCCTACCTGTAGATTTTGGCCTCTAGCTCAGCCGGCACCTAGGGAAACCTACCAAACCTGTGCATTTTTGAAAACTAGAGACCTAGGGGAATCCAAGATGGGGTGACTTGTGGGGCTCTGACCAGGTTCTGTTACCCAGAATCCTTTGCAAACCTCAAAATTTGGCTAAAAAAACACATGTTCCTCACATTTCTGTGGCAGAAAGTTCTGGAATCTGAGAGGAGCCACAAATTTCCTTCCACCCAGGGTTCCCCCAAGTCTCCCGATAAAAATGATACCTCACTTGTGTGGGGAGGCATAGCGCCCGCGACAAGAAATGCCCCAAAGCGCAACGTGGACACATCCAATTTTTTGAAAGAAAACAGAGGTGTTTTTTGCAAAGTGCCTACCTGTAGATTTTGGCCTCTAGCTCAGCCGGCACCTAGGGAAACCTACCAAACCTGTGCATTTTTGAAAACTAGAGACCTAGGGGAAACTAAGATGGGGTGACTTGTGGGGCTCTGACCAGGTTCTGTTACCCAGAATCCTTTGCAAACCTCAAAATTTGGCTAAAAAAACACATGTTCCTCACATTTCTGTGGCAGAAAGTTCTGGAATCTGAGAGGAGCCACAAATTTCCTTCCACCCAGCGTTCCCCCAAGTCTTCCGATAAAAATGATACCTCACTTGTGTGGGTAGGCCTAGCGCCCGCGACAGGCAATGCCCCAAAGCGCAACGTGGACACATCCAATTTTTTTAAAGAAAACAGAGGTGTTTTTTGCAATGTGCCTACCTGTAGATTTTGGCCTCTAGCTCAGCCGGCACCTAGGGAAACCTACCAAACCTGTGCATTTTTTAAAACTAGAGACCTAGGGGAATCCAAGATGGGGTGACTTGTGGGGCTCTGACCAGGTTTTGTTACCCAGAATCCTTTGCAAACCTCAACATTTGGCTTAAAAAAACACATATTCCTCACATTTCTGTGGCAGAAAGTTCTGGAATCTGAGAGAAGCCACAAATTCCCTTCCACCCAGCGTTCCCCCAAGTCTCCCGATAAAAATGATACCTCACTTGTGTGGGTAGGCCTAACGCCCGCGACAGGAAATGCCCCAAAGCGCAACGTGGACACATCCCATCTTTTGAAAGAAAACAGTGCCTACCTGTGGATTTTGGCCTGTAGCTCAGCCGGCACCTAGGGAAACCTACCAAACCTGTGCATGTTTGAAAACTAGAGACCTAGGGGAATCTAAGATGGGGTGACTTGTGGGGCTCTGACCAGGTTCTGTTACCCAGAATCCTTTGCAAACCTCAAAATTTGGCTAAAAAAACACATGTTCCTCACATTTCTGTGGCAGAAAGTTCTGGAATCTGAGAGGAGCCACAACTTTACTTCCACCCAGCGTTCCCCCAAGTCTTCAGATAAAAATGATACCTCACTTGTGTGGGTAGACCTAGCGCCCGCGACAGGAAATGCCCCAAAGCGCAACGTGGACACATCCAATTTTTTGAAAGAAAACAGAGGTGTTTTTTGCAAAGTGCCTACCTGTAGATTTTGGCCATTAGCTCAGCCGGCACCTAGGAAAACCTACCAAACCTGTGCATTTTTGAAAACTAGAGACCTAGGGGAATCCAAGATGGGGTGACTTGTGGGGCTCGAACCAGGTTCTGTTACCCAGAATCCTTTGCAAACCTCAAAAGTTGGCTAAAAAAACACATGTTCCTCATATTTCTGTGGCAGAAAGTTCTGGAATCTGAGAGGAGCCACAAATTTCCTTCCACCCAGCGTTCCCCCAAGTCTTCCGATAAAAATGATACCTCACTTGTGTGGGTAGGCCTAGCGCCCGCGACAGGAAATGCCCCAAAGCGCAACGTGGACACATCCAATTTTTTTAAAGAAAACAGAGGTGTTTTTTGCAATGTGCCTACCTGTAGATTTTGGCCTCTAGCTCAGCCGGCACCTAGGGAAACCTACCAAACCTGTGCATTTTTGAAAACTAGAGACCTAGGGGAATCCAAGATGGGGTGACTTGTGGGGCTCTGACCAGGTTCTGTTACCCAGAATCCTTTGCAAACCTCAAAATTTGGCTAAAAAAACACATGTTCCTCACATTTCTGTGGCAGAAAGTTCTGGAATCTGAGAGGAGCCACAAATTTCCTTCCACCCAGGGTTCCCCCAAGTCTCCCGATAAAAATTATACCTCACTTGTGTGGGGAGGCATAGCGCCCGCGACAAGAAATGCCCCAAAGCGCAACGTGGACACATCCAATTTTTTGAAAGAAAACAGAGGTGTTTTTTGCAAAGTGCCTACCTGTAGATTTTGGCCTCTAGCTCAGCCGGCACCTAGGGAAACCTACCAAACCTGTGCATTTTTGAAAACTAGAGACCTAGGGGAAACTAAGATGGGGTGACTTGTGGGGCTCTGACCAGGTTCTGTTACCCAGAATCCTTTGCAAACCTCAAAATTTGGCTAAAAAAACACATGTTCCTCACATTTCTGTGGCAGAAAGTTCTGGAATCTGAGAGGAGCCACAAATTTCCTTCCACCCAGCGTTCCCCCAAGTCTTCCGATAAAAATGATACCTCACTTGTGTGGGTAGGCCTAGCGCCCGCGACAGGCAATGCCCCAAAGCGCAACGTGGACACATCCAATTTTTTTAAAGAAAACAGAGGTGTTTTTTGCAATGTGCCTACCTGTAGATTTTGGCCTCTAGCTCAGCCGGCACCTAGGGAAACCTACCAAACCTGTGCATTTTTTAAAACTAGAGACCTAGGGGAATCCAAGATGGGGTGACTTGTGGGGCTCTGACCAGGTTCTGTTACCCAGAATCCTTTGCAAACCTCAAAATTTGGCTAAAAAAACACATGTTCCTCACATTTCTGTGGCAGAAAGTTCTGGAATCTGAGAGGAGCCACAAATTTCCTTCCACCCAGGGTTCCCCCAAGTCTCCCGATAAAAATGATACCTCACTTGTGTGGGTAGGCATAGCGCCCGCGACAAGAAATGCCCCAAAGCGCAACGTGGACACATCCAATTTTTTGAAAGAAAACAGAGGTGTTTTTTGCAAAGTGCCTACCTGTAGATTTTGGCCTCTAGCTCAGCCGGCACCTAGGGAAACCTACCAAACCTGTGCATTTTTGAAAACTAGAGACCTAGGGGAAACTAAGATGGGGTGACTTGTGGGGCTCTGACCAGGTTCTGTTACCCAGAATCCTTTGCAAACCTCAAAATTTGGCTAAAAAAACACATGTTCCTCACATTTCTGTGGCAGAAAGTTCTGGAATCTGAGAGGAGCCACAAATTTCCTTCCACCCAGCGTTCCCCCAAGTCTTCCGATAAAAATGATACCTCACTTGTGTGGGTAGGCCTAGCGCCCGCGACAGGCAATGCCCCAAAGCGCAACGTGGACACATCCAATTTTTTGAAAGAAAACAGAGGTGTTTTTTGCAATGTGCCTACCTGTAGATTTTGGCCTCTAGCTCAGCCGGCACCTAGGGAAACCTACCAAACCTGTGCATTTTTGAAAACTAGAGACCTAGGGGAATCCAAGATGGGGTGACTTGTGGGGCTCTGACCAGGTTCTGTTACCCAGAATCCTTTGCAAACCTCAAAATTTGGCTAAAAAAACACATGTTCCTCACATTTCTGTGGCAGAAAGTTCTGGAATCTGAGAGGAGCCACAAATTTCCTTCCACCCAGGGTTCCCCCAAGTCTCCCGATAAAAATGATACCTCACTTGTGTGGGGAGGCATAGCGCCCGCGACAAGAAATGCCCCAAAGCGCAACGTGGACACATCCAATTTTTTGAAAGAAAACAGAGGTGTTTTTTGCAAAGTGCCTACCTGTAGATTTTGGCCTCTAGCTCAGCCGGCACCTAGGGAAACCTACCAAACCTGTGCATTTTTGAAAACTAGAGACCTAGGGGAAACTAAGATGGGGTGACTTGTGGGGCTCTGACCAGGTTCTGTTACCCAGAATCCTTTGCAAACCTCAAAATTTGGCTAAAAAAACACATGTTCCTCACATTTCTGTGGCAGAAAGTTCTGGAATCTGAGAGGAGCCACAAATTTCCTTCCACCCAGCGTTCCCCCAAGTCTTCCGATAAAAATGATACCTCACTTGTGTGGGTAGGCCTAGCGCCCGCGACAGGCAATGCCCCAAAGCGCAACGTGGACACATCCAATTTTTTTAAAGAAAACAGAGGTGTTTTTTGCAATGTGCCTACCTGTAGATTTTGGCCTCTAGCTCAGCCGGCACCTAGGGAAACCTACCAAACCTGTGCATTTTTTAAAACTAGAGACCTAGGGGAATCCAAGATGGGGTGACTTGTGGGGCTCTGACCAGGTTTTGTTACCCAGAATCCTTTGCAAACCTCAACATTTGGCTTAAAAAAACACATATTCCTCACATTTCTGTGGCAGAAAGTTCTGGAATCTGAGAGAAGCCACAAATTCCCTTCCACCCAGCGTTCCCCCAAGTCTCCCGATAAAAATGATACCTCACTTGTGTGGGTAGGCCTAACGCCCGCGACAGGAAATGCCCCAAAGCGCAACGTGGACACATCCCATCTTTTGAAAGAAAACAGTGCCTACCTGTGGATTTTGGCCTGTAGCTCAGCCGGCACCTAGGGAAACCTACCAAACCTGTGCATGTTTGAAAACTAGAGACCTAGGGGAATCTAAGATGGGGTGACTTGTGGGGCTCTGACCAGGTTCTGTTACCCAGAATCCTTTGCAAACCTCAAAATTTGGCTAAAAAAACACATGTTCCTCACATTTCTGTGGCAGAAAGTTCTGGAATCTGAGAGGAGCCACAACTTTACTTCCACCCAGCGTTCCCCCAAGTCTTCAGATAAAAATGATACCTCACTTGTGTGGGTAGACCTAGCGCCCGCGACAGGAAATGCCCCAAAGCGCAACGTGGACACATCCAATTTTTTGAAAGAAAACAGAGGTGTTTTTTGCAAAGTGCCTACCTGTAGATTTTGGCCATTAGCTCAGCCGGCACCTAGGAAAACCTACCAAACCTGTGCATTTTTGAAAACTAGAGACCTAGGGGAATCCAAGATGGGGTGACTTGTGGGGCTCGAACCAGGTTCTGTTACCCAGAATCCTTTGCAAACCTCAAAAGTTGGCTAAAAAAACACATGTTCCTCATATTTCTGTGGCAGAAAGTTCTGGAATCTGAGAGGAGCCACAAATTTCCTTCCACCCAGCGTTCCCCCAAGTCTTCCGATAAAAATGATACCTCACTTGTGTGGGTAGGCCTAGCGCCCGCGACAGGCAATGCCCCAAAGCGCAACGTGGACACATCCAATTTTTTGAAAGAAAACAGAGGTGTTTTTTGCAAAGGGCCTACCTGTAGGTTTTGGCCTCTAGCTCAGCAGGCACCCAGGGAAACCTACCAAACCTGTGCATTTTTTAAAACTAGAGACCTAGGGGAATCCAAGATGGGGTGACTTGTGGGGCTCTGACCAGGTTCTGTTACCCAGAATCCTTTGCAAACCTCAAAATTTGGCTAAAAAACACATGTTCCTCACATTTCTGTGGCAGAAAGTTCTGGAATCTGAGAGGAGCCACAAATTTCCTTCCACCCAGCGTTCCCCCAAGTCTCCCGATAAAAATGATACCTCACTTGTGTGGGTAGGCCTAACGCCCGCGACAGGAAATGCCCCAAAGCGCAACGTGGACACATCCCATCTTTTGAAAGAAAACAGTGCCTACCTGTGGATTTTGGCCTGTAGCTCAGCCGGCACCTAGGGAAACCTACCAAACCTGTGCATGTTTGAAAACTAGAGACCTAGGGGAATCTAAGATGGGGTGACTTGTGGGGCTCTGACCAGGTTCTGTTACCCAGAATCCTTTGCAAACCTCAAAATTTGGCTAAAAAAACACATGTTCCTCACATTTCTGTGGCAGAAAGTTCTGGAATCTGAGAGGAGCCACAACTTTCCTTCCACCCAGCGTTCCCCCAAGTCTTCAGATAAAAATGATACCTCACTTGTGTGGGTAGACCTAGCGCCCGCGACAGGAAATGCCCCAAAGCGCAACGTGGACACATCCAATTTTTTGAAAGAAAACAGAGGTGTTTTTTGCAAAGTGCCTACCTGTAGATTTTGGCCATTAGCTCAGCCAGCACCTAGGAAAACCTACCAAACCTGTGCATTTTTGAAAACTAGAGACCTAGGGGAATCCAAGATGGGGTGACTTGTGGGGCTCGGACCAGGTTCTGTTACCCAGAATCCTTTGCAAACCTCAAAATTTGGCTAAAAAAACACATGTTCCTCACATTTCTGTGGCAGAAAGTTCTGGAATCTGAGATGAGCCACAAATTTCCTTCCACCCAGCGTTCCCCCAAGTCTTCCGATAAAAATGATACCTCACTTGTGTGGGTAGGCCTAGCGCCCGCGACAGGCAATGCCCCAAAGCGCAACGTGGACACATCCAATTTTTTTAAAGAAAACAGAGGTGTTTTTTGCAATGTGCCTACCTGTAGATTTTGGCCTCTAGCTCAGCCGGCACCTAGGGAAACCTACCAAACCTGTGCATTTTTGAAAACTAGAGACCTAGGGGAATCCAAGATGGGGTGACTTGTGGGGCTCTGACCAGGTTTTGTTACCCAGAATCCTTTGCAAACCTCAAAATTTGGCTTAAAAAAACACATATTCCTCACATTTCTGTGGCAGAAAGTTCTGGAATCTGAGAGAAGCCACAAATTCCCTTCCACCCAGCGTTCCCCCAAGTCTCCCGATAAAAATGATACCTCACTTGTGTGGGTAGGCCTATCGCCCGCAACAGGAAATGCCCCAAAGCGCAACGTGGACACATCCAATTTTTTGAAAGAAAACAGAGGTGTTTTTTGCAAAGTGCCTACCTGTAGATTTTGGCCTCTAGCTCAGCCGGCACCTAGGGAAACCTACCAAACCTGTGCATTGTTGAAAACTAGAGACCTAGGGGAATCCATGATGGGGTGACTTGTGGGGCTCGGACCCGGTTCTCTTACCCAGAATCCTTTGCAAACCTCAAAATTTGGCTAAAAAAACCATGTTCCTCACATTTCTGTGGCAGAAAGTTCTGGAATCTGAGAGGAGCCACAAATTTCCTTCCACCCAGCGTTCCCCCAAGTCTCCCGATAAAAATGATACCTCACTTGTTTGGGTAGGCCTAACGCCCGCGACAGGAAATGCCCCAAAGCGCAACGTGGACACATCCCATCTTTTGAAAGAAAACAGTGCCTACCTGTGGATTTTGGCCTGTAGCTCAGCCGGCACCTAGGGAAACCTACCAAACCTGTGCATGTTTGAAAACTAGAGACCTAGGGGAATCTAAGATGGGGTGACTTGTGGGGCTCTGACCAGGTTCTGTTACCCAGAATCCTTTGCAAACCTCAAAATTTGGCTAAAAAAACACATGTTCCTCACATTTCTGTGGCAGAAAGTTCTGGAATCTGAGAGGAGCCACAACTTTCCTTCCACCCAGCGTTCCCCCAAGTCTTCAGATAAAAATGATACCTCACTTGTGTGGGTAGACCTAGCGCCCGCGACAGGAAATGCCCCAAAGCGCAACGTGGACACATCCAATTTTTTGAAAGAAAACAGAGGTGTTTTTTGCAAAGTGCCTACCTGTAGATTTTGGCCATTAGCTCAGCCAGCACCTAGGAAAACCTACCAAACCTGTGCATTTTTGAAAACTAGAGACCTAGGGGAATCCAAGATGGGGTGACTTGTGGGGCTCGGACCAGGTTCTGTTACCCAGAATCCTTTGCAAACCTCAAAATTTGGCTAAAAAAACACATGTTCCTCACATTTCTGTGGCAGAAAGTTCTGGAATCTGAGAGGAGCCACAAATTTCCTTCCACCCAGCGTTCCCCCAAGTCTTCCGATAAAAATGATACCTCACTTGTGTGGGTAGGCCTAGCGCCCGCGACAGGCAATGCCCCAAAGCGCAACGTGGACACATCCAATTTTTTTAAAGAAAACAGAGGTGTTTTTTGCAATGTGCCTACCTGTAGATTTTGGCCTCTAGCTCAGCCGGCACCTAGGGAAACCTACCAAACCTGTGCATTTTTGAAAACTAGAGACCTAGGGGAATCCAAGATGGGGTGACTTGTGGGGCTCTGACCAGGTTTTGTTACCCAGAATCCTTTGCAAACCTCAAAATTTGGCTTAAAAAAACACATATTCCTCACATTTCTGTGGCAGAAAGTTCTGGAATCTGAGAGAAGCCACAAATTCCCTTCCACCCAGCGTTCCCCCAAGTCTCCCGATAAAAATGATACCTCACTTGTGTGGGTAGGCCTAGCGCCCGCAACAGGAAATGCCCCAAAGCGCAACGTGGACACATCCAATTTTTTGAAAGAAAACAGAGGTGTTTTTTGCAAAGTGCCTACCTGTAGATTTTGGCCTCTAGCTCAGCCGGCACCTAGGGAAACCTACCAAACCTGTGCATTGTTGAAAACTAGAGACCTAGGGGAATCCATGATGGGGTGACTTGTGGGGCTCGGACCAGGTTCTGTTACCCAGAATCCTTTGCAAACCTCAAAATTTGGCTAAAAAAAACCATGTTCCTCACATTTCTGTGGCAGAAAGTTCTGGAATCTGAGAGGAGCCACAAATTTCCTTCCAACCAGCGTTCCCCCAAGTCTTCCGATAAAAATGATACCTCACTTGTGTGGGTAGGCCTAGCGCCCGCGACAGGCAATGCCCCGAAGCGCAACGTGGACACATCCAATTTTTTGAAAGAAAACAGAGGTGTTTTTTGCAAAGTGCCTACCTGTAGATTTTGGCCTCTAGCTCAGCCGGCACCCAGGGAAATCTACCAAACCTGTGCATGTTTGAAAACTAGAGACCTAGGGGAATCCAAGATGGGGTGACTTGTGGGGCTCTGACCAGGTTCTGTTACCCAGAATCCTTTGCAAACCTCAAAATTTGGCTAAAAAACACATGTTCCTCACATTTCTGTGGCAGAAAGTTCTGGAATCTGAGAGGAGCCACAAATTTCCTTCCACCCAGCGTTCCCCCAAGTCTCCCGATAAAAATGATACCTCACTTGTGTGGGTAGGCCTAGCGCCCGCGACAGGAAATGCCCCAAAGCGCAACGTGGACACATCCAATTTTTTGAAAGAAAACAGAGGTGTTTTTTGCAAAGTGCCTACCTGTAGATTTTGGCCTCTAGCTCAGCCGGCACCTAGGGAAACCTACCAAACCTGTGCATTTTTGAAAACTAGAGACTTAGGGGAATCTAAGATGGGGTGACTTGTGGGGCTCTGACCAGGTTCTGTTACACAGAATCCTTTGCAAACCTCAAAATGTGGCTAAAAAAACACATGTTCCTCACATTTCTGTGGCAGAAAGTTCTGGAATCTGAGAGGAGCCACAAATTTCCTCCCACCCAGCGTTCCCCCAAGTCTCCCGATAAAAATGATACCTCACTTGTGTGGGTAGGCCTAGCGCCCGCGACAGGAAATGCCCAAAAGCGCAACATCCAATTTTTTGAAAGAAAACAGAGGTGTTTTTTGCAAAGTGCCTACCTGTAGATTTTGGCCTCTAGCTCAGCCGGCACCTAGGGAAACCTACCAAACCTGTGCATTTTTTAAAACTAGAGACCTAGGGGAATCCAAGATGTGGTGACTTGTGGGGCTCGGACCAGGTTCTGTTACCCAGAATCCTTTGCAAACCTCAAAATTTGGCTAAAAAAACACATGTTCCTCATATTTCTGTGGCAGAAAGTTCTGGAATCTGAGAGGAGCCACAAATTTCCTTCCACCCAGCGTTCCCCCAAGTCTCCCGATAAAAATGATACCTCACTTGTGTGGGTAGGCCTAGCGCCCGCGACAGGAAATGCCCCAAAGCGCAACGTGGACACATCCAATTTTTTGAAAGAAAACAGAGGTGTTTTTTGCAAAGTGCCTACCTGTAGATTTTGGCCTCTAGCTCAGCCGGCACCTAGGGAAACCTACCAAACCTGTGCATTGTTGAAAACTAGAGACCTAGGGGAATCCAAGATGGGGTGACTTGTGGGGCTCGGACCAGGTTCTGTTACCCAGAATCCTTTGCAAACCTCAAAATTTGGCTAAAAAAAACCATGTTCCTCACATTTCTGTGGCAGAAAGTTCTGGAATCTGAGAGGAGCCACAAATTTCCTTCCACCCAGCGTTCCCCCAAGTCTCCCGATAAAAATGATACCTCACTTGTGTGGGTAGGCCTAGCGCCCGCGACAGGAAATGCCCCAAAGCGCAACGTGGACACATCCAATTTTTTTAAAGAAAACAGAGGTGTTTTTTGCAAAGTGCCTACCTGTAGATTTTGGCCTCTAGCTCAGCCGGCACCTAGGGAAACCTACCAAACCTGTGCATGTTTGAAAACTAGAGACCTAGGGGAATCCAAGATGGGGTGACTTGTGCGGCTCTGACCAGGTTCTGTTACCCAGAATCCTTTGCAAACCTCAAAATTTGGCTAAAAAACACATGTTCCTCACATTTCTGTGGCAGAAAGTTCTGGAATCTGAGAGGAGCCACAAATTTCCTTCCACCCAGCGTTCCCCCAAGTCTCCCGATAAAAATGATACCTCACTTGTGTGGGTAGGCCTAGCGCCCGCGACAGGAAATGCCCCAAAGCGCAACGTGGACACATCCAATTTTTTGAAAAAAAACAGAGGTGTTTTTTGCAAAGTGCCTACCTGTAGATTTTGGCCTCTAGCTCAGCCGGCACCTAGGGAAACCTACCAAACCTGTGCATTTTTGAAAACTAGAGTCTTAGGGGAATCCAAGAAGGGGTGACTTGTGGGGCTCTGACCAGGATCTGTTACACAGAATCCTTTGCAAACCTCAAAATGTGGCTAAAAAAACACATGTTCCTCACATTTCTGTGGCAGAAAGTTCTGGAATCTGAGAGGAGCCACAAATTTCCTCCCACCCAGCGTTCCCCCAAGTCTCCCGATAAAAATGATACCTCACTTGTGTGGGTAGGCCTAGCGCCCGCGACAGGAAATGCCCCAAAGCGCAACATCCAATTTTTTGAAAGAAAACAGAGGCGTTTTTTGCAAAGTGCCTACCTGTAGATTTTGGCCTCTAGCTCAGCCGGCACCTAGGGAAACCCACCAAACCTGTGCATTTTTTAAAACTAGAGACTTAGGGGAATCCAAGATGGGGTGACTTGTGGGGCTCTGACCAGGTTCTGTTACACAGAATCCTTTGCAAACCTCAAAATGTGGCTAAAAAAACACATGTTCCTCACATTTCTGTGGCAGAAAGTTCTGGAATCTGAGAGGAGCCACAAATTTCCTCCCACCCAGCGTTCCCCCAAGTCTCCCGATAAAAATGATACCTCACTTGTGTGGGTAGGCCTAGCGCCCGCGACAGGAAATGCCCAAAAGCGCAACATCCAATTTTTTGAAAGAAAACAGAGGTGTTTTTTGCAAAGTGCCTACCTGTAGATTTTGGCCTCTAGCTCAGCCGGCACCTAGGGAAACCTACCAAACCTGTGCATTTTTGAAAACTAGAGACCTAGGGGAATCCAAGATGTGGTGACTTGTGGGGCTCGGACCAGGTTCTGTTACCCAGAATCCTTTGCAAACCTCAAAATTTGGCTAAAAAAACACATGTTCCTCATATTTCTGTGGCAGAAAGTTCTGGAATCTGAGAGGAGCCACAAATTTCCTTCCACCCAGCGTTCCCCCAAGTCTCCCGATAAAAATGATACCTCACTTGTGTGGGTAGGCCTAGCGCCCGCGACAGGAAATGCCCCAAAGCGCAACGTGGACACATCCAATTTTTTGAAAGAAAACAGAGGTGTTTTTTGCAAAGTGCCTACCTGTAGATTTTGGCCTCTAGCTCAGCCGGCACCTAGGGAAACCTACCAAACCTGTGCATTGTTGAAAACTAGAGACCTAGGGGAATCCAAGATGGGGTGACTTGTGGGGCTCGGACCAGGTTCTGTTACCCAGAATCCTTTGCAAACCTCAAAATTTGGCTAAAAAAAACCATGTTCCTCACATTTCTGTGGCAGAAAGTTCTGGAATCTGAGAGGAGCCACAAATTTCCTTCCACCCAGCGTTCCCCCAAGTCTCCCGATAAAAATGATACCTCACTTGTGTGGGTAGGCCTAGCGCCCGCGACAGGAAATGCCCCAAAGCGCAACGTGGACACATCCAATTTTTTTAAAGAAAACAGAGGTGTTTTTTGCAAAGTGCCTACCTGTAGATTTTGGCCTCTAGCTCAGCCGGCACCTAGGGAAACCTACCAAACCTGTGCATGTTTGAAAACTAGAGACCTAGGGGAATCCAAGATGGGGTGACTTGTGCGGCTCTGACCAGGTTCTGTTACCCAGAATCCTTTGCAAACCTCAAAATTTGTCTAAAAAACACATGTTCCTCACATTTCTGTGGCAGAAAGTTCTGGAATCTGAGAGGAGCCACAAATTTCCTTCCACCCAGCGTTCCCCCAAGTCTCCCGATAAAAATGATACCTCACTTGTGTGGGTAGGCCTAGCGCCCGTGACAGGAAATGCCCCAAAGCGCAACGTGGACACATCCAATTTTTTGAAAGAAAACAGAGGTGTTTTTTGCAAAGTGCCTACCTGTAGATTTTGGCCTCTAGCTCAGCCGGCACCTAGGGAAACCTACCAAACCTGTGCATTTTTGAAAACTAGAGTCTTAGGGGAATCCAAGAAGGGGTGACTTGGGGGCTCTGACCAGGATCTGTTACACAGAATCCTTTGCAAACCTCAAAATGTGGCTAAAAAAACACATGTTCCTCACATTTCTGTGGCAGAAAGTTCTGGAATCTGAGAGGAGCCACAAATTTCCTCCCACCCAGCGTTCCCCCAAGTCTCCCGATAAAAATGATACCTCACTTGTGTGGGTAGGCCTAGCGCCCGCGACAGGAAATGCCCCAAAGCGCAACATCCAATTTTTTGAAAGAAAACAGAGGTGTTTTTTGCAAAGTGCCTACCTGTAGATTTTGGCCTCTAGCTCAGCCGGCACCTAGGGAAACCCACCAAACCTGTGCATTTTTTAAAACTAGAGACTTAGGGGAATCCAAGATGGGGTGACTTGTGGGGCTCTGACCAGGTTCTGTTACACAGAATCCTTTGCAAACCTCAAAATGTGGCTAAAAAAACACATGTTCCTCACATTTCTGTGGCAGAAAGTTCTGGAATCTGAGAGGAGCCACAAATTTCCTCCCACCCAGCGTTCTCGCAAGTCTCCCGATAAAAATGATACCTCACTTGTGTGGGTAGGCCTAGCGCCCGCGACAGGAAATGCCCCAAAGCGCAACATCCAATTTTTTGAAAGAAAACAGATGTGTTTTTTGCAAAGTGCCTACCTGTAGATTTTGGCCTCTAGCTCAGCCGGCACCTAGGGAAACCTACCAAACCTGTGCATTTTTGAAAACTAGAGACCTAGGGGAATCCAAGATGGGGTGACTTCTGGGGCTCTGACCAGGTTTTGTTACCCAGAATCCTTTGCAAACCTCAAAATTTGGCTTAAAAAAACACATATTCCTCACATTTCTGTGGCAGAAAGTTCTGGAATCTGAGAGAAGCCACAAATTCCCTTCCACCCAGCGTTCCCCCAAGTCTCCCGATAAAAATGATACCTCACTTGTGTGGGTAGGCCTAGCGCCCGCAACAGGAAATGCCCCAAAGCGCAACGTGGACACATCCAATTTTGTGAAAGAAAAGAGGTGTTTTTTGCAAAGTGCCTACCTGTAGATTTTGGCCTCTAGCTCAGCCGGCACCTAGGGAAACCTACCAAACCTGTGCAGTTTTGAAAACTAGAGACCTAGGGGAATCCAAGATGGGGTGACTTGTGGGGCTCTGACCAGGTTCTGTTACCCAGAATCCTTTGCAAACCTCAAAATTTGGCTAAAAAACACATGTTCCTCACATTTCTGTGGCAGAAAGTTCTGGAATCTGAGAGGAGCCACAAATTTCCTTCCACCCAGCGTTCCCCCAAGTCTCCCGATAAAAATGATACCTCACTTGTGTGGGTAGGCCTAGCGCCCAAGACAGGAAATGCCCCAAAGCGCAACGTGGACACATCCAATTTTTTGAAAGAAAACAGAGGTGTTTTTTGCTAAGTGCCTACCTATAGATTTTGGCCTCTAGCTCAGCCGGCACCTAGGGAAACCTACCAAACCTGTGCATTGTTGAAAACTAGAGACCTAGGGGAATCCAAGATGGGGTGACTTGTGGGGCTCGGACCAGGTTCTGTTACCCAGAATCCTTTGCAAACCTCAAAATTTGGCTTAAAAAAACCATGTTCCTCACATTTCTGTGGCAGAAAGTTCTGGAATCTGAGAGGAGCCACAAATTTCCTTCCACCCAGCGTTCCCCCAAGTCTTCCGATAAAAATGATACCTCACTTGTGTGGGTAGGCCTAGCGCCCGCGACAGGCAATGCCCCGAAGCGCAACGTGGACACATCCAATTTTTTGAAAGAAAACAGAGGTGTTTTTTGCAAAGTGCCTTCCTGTAGATTTTGGCCTCTAGCTCAGCCGGCACCTAGGGAAACCTACCAAACCTGTGCATGTTTGAAAACTAGAGACCTAGGGGAACCCAAGATGGGGTGACTTGTGGGGCTCTGACCAGGTTCTGTTACCCAGAATACTTTGCAAACCTCAAAATTTGGCTAAAAAACACATGTTCCTCACATTTCTGTGGCAGAAAGTTCTGGAATCTGAGAGGAGCCACAAATTTCCTTCCACCCAGCGTTCCCCCAAGTCTCCCGATAAAAATGATACCTCACTTGTGTGGGTAGGCCTAGCGCCCGCGACAGGAAATGCCCCAAAGCGCAACGTGGACAAATCCAATTTTTTGAAAGAAAACAGAGGTGTTTTTTGCAAAGTGCCTACCTGTAGATTTTGGCCTCTAGCTCAGCCGGCACCTAGGGAAACCTACCAAACCTGTGCATTTTTGAAAACTAGAGACTTAGGGGATTCCAAGATGGGGTGACTTGTGGGGCTCTGACCAGGTTCTGTTACACAGAATCCTTTGCAAACCTCAAAATGTGGCTAAAAAAACACATGTTCCTCACATTTCTGTGGCAGAAAGTTCTGGAATCTGAGAGGAGCCACAAATTTCCTACCACCCAGCGTTCCCCCAAGTCTCCCGATAAAAATGATACCTCACTTGTGTGGGTAGGCCTAGCGCCCGCGACAGGAAATGCCCCAAAGCGCAACATCCAATTTTTTGAAAGAAAACAGAGGTGTTTTTTGCAAAGTGCCTACCTGTAGATTTTGGCCTCTAGCTCAGCCGGCACCTAGGGAAACCTACCAAACCTGTGCATTTTTGAAAACTAGAGACCTAGGGGAATCCAAGATGTGGTGACTTGTGGGGCTCGGACCAGGTTCTGTTACCCAGAATCCTTTGCAAACCTCAAAATTTGGCTAAAAAAACACATGTTCCTCATATTTCTGTGGCAGAAAGTTCTGAAATCTGAGAGGAGCCACAAATTTCCTTCCACCCAGCGTTCCCCCAAGTCTCCCGATAAAAATGATACCTCACTTGTGTGGGTAGGCCTAGCGCCCGCGACAGGAAATGCCCCAAAGCGCAACGTGGACACATCCAATTTTTTAAAAGAAAACAGAGGTGTTTTTTGCAAAGTGCCTACCTGTAGATTTTGGCCTCTAGCTCAGCCGGCACCTAGGGAAACCTACCAAACCTGTGCATTGTTGAAAACTAGAGACCTAGGGGAATCCAAGATGGGGTGACTTGTGGGGCTCTGACCAGGTTCTGTTACCCAGAATCCTTTGCAAACCTCAAAATTTGGCTAAAAAACACATGTTCCTCACATTTCTGTGGCAGAAAGTTCTGGAATCTGAGAGGAGCCACAAATTTCCTTCCTCCCAGCGTTCCCCCAAGTCTCCCGATAAAAATGATACCTCACTTGTGTGGGTAGGCCTAACGCCCGCGACAGGAAATGCCCCAAAGCGCAACGTGGACACATCCCATCTTTTGAATGAAAACAGTGCCTACCTGTGGATTTTGGCCTGTAGCTCAGCCGGCACCTAGGGAAACCTACCAAACCTGTGCATGTTTGAAAACTAGAGACCTAGGGGAATCTAAGATGGGGTGACTTGTGGGGCTCTGACCAGGTTCTGTTACCCAGAATCCTTTTCAAACCTCAAAATTTGGCTAAAAAAACACATGTTCCTCACATTTCTGTGGCAGAAAGTTCTGGAATCTGAGAGGAGCCACAACTTTCCTTCCACCCAGCGTTCCCCCAAGTCTTCAGATAAAAATGATACCTCACTTGTGTGGGTAGACCTAGCGCCCGCGACAGGAAATGCCCCAAAGCGCAACGTGGACACATCCAATTTTTTGAAAGAAAACAGAGGTGTTTTTTGCAAAGTGCCTACCTGTAGATTTTGGCCATTAGCTCAGCCGGCACCTAGGAAAACCTACCAAACCTGTGCATTTTTGAAAACTAGAGACCTAGGGGAATCCAAGATGGGGTGACTTGTGGGGCTCGGACCAGGTTCTGTTACCCAGAATCCTTTGCAAACCTCAAAAGTTGGCTAAAAAAACACATGTTCCTCATATTTCTGTGGCAGAAAGTTCTGGAATCTGAGAGGAGCCACAAATTTCCTTCCACCCAGCGTTCCCCCAAGTCTTCCGATAAAAATGATACCTCACTTGTGTGGGTAGGCCTAGCGCCCGCGACAGGCAATGCCCCAAAGCGCAACGTGGACACATCCAATTTTTTGAAAGAAAACAGAGGTGTTTTTTGCAAAGGGCCTACCTGTAGATTTTGGCCTCTAGCTCAGCAGGCACCTAGGGAAACCTACCAAACCTGTGCATTTTTTAAAACTAGAGACCTAGGGGAATCCAAGATGGGGTGACTTGTGGGGCTCTGACCAGGTTCTGTTACCCAGAATCCTTTGCAAACCTCAAAATTTGGCTAAAAAAACACATGTTCCTCACATTTCTGTGGCAGAAAGTTCTGGAATCTGAGAGGAGCCACAAATTTCCTTCCACCCAGGGTTCCCCCAAGTCTCCCGATAAAAATGATACCTCACTTGTGTGGGTAGGCGTAGCGCCCGCGACAAGAAATGCCCCAAAGCGCAACGTGGACACATCCAATTTTTTGAAAGAAAACAGAGGTGTTTTTTGCAAAGTGCCTACCTGTAGATTTTGGCCTCTAGCTCAGCCGGCACCTAGGGAAACCTACCAAACCTGTGCATTTTTGAAAACTAGAGACCTAGGGGAAACTAAGATGGGGTGACTTGTGGGGCTCTGACCAGGTTCTGTTACCCAGAATCCTTTGCAAACCTCAAAATTTGGCTTAAAAAAACCATGTTCCTCACATTTCTGTGGCAGAAAGTTCTGGAATCTGAGAGGAGCCACAAATTTCCTTCCACCCAGCGTTCCCCCAAGTCTTCCGATAAAAATGATACCTCACTTGTGTGGGTAGGCCTAGCGCCCGCGACAGGCAATGCCCCGAAGCGCAACGTGGACACATCCAATTTTTTGAAAGAAAACAGAGGTGTTTTTTGCAAAGTGCCTACCTGTAGATTTTGGCCTCTAGCTCAGCCGGCACCTAGGGAAACCTACCAAACCTGTGCATGTTTGAAAACTAGAGACCTAGGGGAACCCAAGATGGGGTGACTTGTGGGGCTCTGACCAGGTTCTGTTACCCAGAATCCTTTGCAAACCTCAAAATTTGGCTAAAAAACACATGTTCCTCACATTTCTGTGGCAGAAAGTTCTGGAATCTGAGAGGAGCCACAAATTTCCTTCCACCCAGCGTTCCCCCAAGTCTCCCGATAAAAATGATACCTCACTTATGTGGGTAGGCCTAGCGCCCGCGACAGGAAATGCCCCAAAGCGCAACATCCAATTTTTTGAAAGAAAACAGAGGTGTTTTTTGCAAAGTGCCTACCTGTAGATTTTGGCCTCTAGCTCAGCCGGCACCTAGGGAAACCTACCAAACCTGTGCATTTTTGAAAACTAGAGACCTAGGGGAATCCAAGATGTGGTGACTTGTGGGGCTCGGACCAGGTTCTGTTACCCAGAATCCTTTGCAAACCTCAAAATTTGGCTAAAAAAACACATGTTCCTCATATTTCTGTGGCAGAAAGTTCTGAAATCTGAGAGGAGCCACAAATTTCCTTCCAACCAGCGGTCCCCCAAGTCTCCCGATAAAAATGATACCTCACTTGTGTGGGTAGGCCTAGCGCCCGCGACAGGAAATGCCCCAAAGCGCAACGTGGACACATCCAATTTTTTAAAAGAAAACAGAGGTGTTTTTTGCAAAGTGCCTACCTGTAGATTTTGGCCTCTAGCTCAGCCGGCACCTAGGGAAACCTACCAAACCTGTGCATTGTTGAAAACTAGAGACCTAGGGGAATGTAAGATGGGGTGACTTGTGGGGCTCTGGCCAGGTTCTGTTACACAGAATACTTTGCAAACCTCAAAATTTGGCTAAAAAAACACATGTTCCTCACATTTCTGTGGCAGAAAGTTCTGGAATCTGAGAGGAGCCACAACTTTCCTTCCACCCAGCGTTCCCCCAAGTCTTCAGATAAAAATGATACCTCACTTGTGTGGGTAGGCCTAGCGCCCGCGACAGGAAATGCCCCAAAGCGCAACGTGGACACATCCAATTTTTTTAAAGAAAACAGAGGTGTTCTTTGCAAAGTGCCTACCTGTAGATTTTGGCCTCTAGCTCAGCCGGCACCTAGGGAAACCTACCAAACCTGTGCATTTTTTAAAACTAGAGACCTAGGGGAATCCAAGATGGGGTGACTTGTGGGGCTCTGACCAGGTTCTGTTACCCAGAATCCTTTGCAAACCTCAAAATTTGGCTAAAAAAACACATGTTCCTCACATTTCTGTGGCAGAAAGTTCTGGAATCTGAGAGGAGCCACAAATTTCCTTGCACCCAGCGTTCCCCCAAGTCTCCCGATAAAAATGATACCTCACTTGTGTGGGTAGGCCTAGTGCCCGCGACAGGAAATGCCCCAAAGCGCAACGTGGACACATCCAATTTTTTGAAAGAAAACAGAGGTGTTTTTTGCAAAGTGCCTACCTGTAGATTTTGGCCTCTAGCTCAGCCGGCACCTAGGGAAACCTACCAAACCTGTGCATTTTTGAAAACTAGAGACCTAGGGGAATCCAAGATGTGGTGACTTGTGGGACTCGGACCAGGTTCTGTTACCCAGAATCCTTAGCAAACCTGAAAATTTGGCTAAAAAAACACATGTTCCTCATATTTCTGTGGCAGAAAGTTCTGGAATCTGAGAGGAGCCACAAATTTCCTTCCACCCAGCGTTCCCCCAAGTCTTCCGATAAAAATGATACCTCACTTGTGTGGGTAGGCCTAGCGCCCGCGACAGGCAATGCCCCAAAGCGCAACGTGGACACATCCAATTTTTTGAAAGAAAACAGAGGTGTTTTTTGCAAAGGGCCTACCTGTAGATTTTGGCCTCTAGCTCAGCAGGCACCTAGGGAAACCTACCAAACCTGTGCATTTTTTAAAACTAGAGACCTAGGGGAATCCAAGATGGGGTGACTTGTGGGGCTCTGACCAGGTTCTGTTACCCAGAATCCTTTGCAAACCTCAAAATTTGGCTACAAAAACACATGTTCCTCACATTTCTGTGGCAGAAAGTTCTGGAATCTGAGAGGAGCCACAAATTTCCTTCCACCCAGCGTTCCCCCAAGTCTCCCGATAAAAATGATACCTCACTTGTGTGGGTAGGCCTAGCGCCCGCTACAGGAAATGCCCCAAAGCGCAACGTGGACACATCCAATTTTTTGAAAGAAAATAGAGGTGTTTTTTGCAAAGGGCCTACCTGTAGATTTTGGCCTCTAGCTCAGCCGGCACCTAGGGATACCTACCAA
>NW_027150259.1:0-52492 GCF_031143425.1 Pleurodeles waltl
GGGTAGGCCTAGCGCCTGCGACAGGAAACGCCCCAAAGCGCAACATGGACACAGCCAAATTTTTGAAGAAAAACAGAGGTGTTTTTTTGCAAAGTTCCTACCTGTAGATTTGGCCTGTAGCTCAGCCGCCACCTAGGGAAACCTACCAAACCTGTGCATTTCTGAAAACTAGAGACCTAGGGGAATCCAAGATGGGGTGACTTGTGTGGCTCGGACCAGGTTCTGTTACCCAGAATCCTTTGCAAACCTCAAAATTTGGCTAAAAAAACACATGTTCCTCACATTTCTGTGGCAGAAAGTTCTGGAATCTGGGCGGAGCCACAAATTTCCTTCCACCCAGCGTTCCCCTACGTCTCCCGATAAAAATGATACCTCACTTGTGTGGGTAGGCCTAGCGCCTGCAACAGGAAACGCCCCAAAGCGCAACGTGGACACAGCCAAATTTTTGAAGGAAAACAGAGGTGTTTTTTGCAAAATGCCTACCTGTAGATTTTGGCCTGTAGCTCAGCCGCCACCTAGGGAAACCTACCAAACCTGTGCATTTCTGAAAACTAGAGACCTAGGGGAATCCAAGATGGGGTGACTTGTGTGGCTCGGACAGGTTCTGTTACCCAGAATCCTTTGCAAACCTCAAAATTTGGCTAAAAAAACACATGTTCCTCACATTTCTGTGGCAGAAAGTTCTGGAATCTGGGCGGAGCCACAAATTTCCTTCCTCCCAGCGTTCACCCACGTCTCCCGATAAAAATGATAACTCACTTGTGTGGGTAGGCCTAGCGGCCGCGACAGCAAACGCCCCAAAGCGCAACGTGGACACAGCCAAATTTTTGAAGGAAAACAGAGGTGTTTTTTGCAAAGTGCCTACCTGTAGATTTTGGCCTGTAGCTCATCCGCCACCTAGGGAAACCTACCAAACCTGTGCATTTCTGAAAACTAGAGACCTAGGGGAATCCAAGATGGGGTGACTTGTGTGGCTCGGACCAGGTTCTGTTACCCAGAATCCTTTGCCAAACCTCAAAATTTGGCTAAAAAAACACATGTTCCTCACATTTCTGTGGCAGAAAGTTCTGGAATCTGGGCGGAGCCACAAATTTCCTTTCACCCAGCGTTCCCCTACGTCTCCCGATAAAAATGATACCTCACTTGTGTGGGTAGGCCTAGCGCCTGCAACAGGAAACGCCCCAAAGCGCAACGTGGACACAGCCAAATTTTTGAAGGAAAACAGAGGTGTTTTTTGCAAAATGCCTACCTGTAGATTTTGGCCTGTAGCTCAGCCGCCACCTAGGGAAACCTACCAAACCTGTGCATTTCTGAAAACTAGAGACCTAGGGGAATCCAAGATGGGGTGAACTTGTGTGGCTCGGACCAGGTTCTGTTACCCAGAATCCTTTGCAAACCTCAAAATTTGGCTAAAAAAACACATGTTCCTCACATTTCTGTGGCAGAAAGTTCTGGAATCTGGGCGGAGCCACAAATTTCCTTCCACCCAGCGTTCACCCACGTCTCCCGATAAAAATGATAACTCACTTGTGTGGGTAGGCCTAGCGGCCCGCGACAGCAAACGCCCCAAAGCGCAACGTGGACACAGCCAAATTTTTGAAGGAAAACAGAGGTGTTTTTTGCAAAGTGCCTACTGTAGATTTTGGCCTGTAGCTCATCCGCCACCTAGGGAAACCTACCAAACCTGTGCATTTCTGAAAACTAGAGACCTAGGGGAATCCAAGATGGGGTGACTTGTGTGGCTCGGACCAGGTTCTGTTACCCAGAATCCTTTGCAAACCTCAAAATTTGGCTAAAAAAACACATGTTCCTCACATTTCTGTGGCAGAAAGTTCTGGAATCTGGGCGGAGCACAAATTTCCTTCCACCCAGCGTTCACCCACGTCTCCCGATAAAAATGATAACTCACTTGTGTGGTAGGCCTAGCGCCCGCGACAGGAAACGCCCCAAAGCACAACGTGGACACAGCCAAATTTTTGAAGGAAAACAGAGGTGTTTTTTGCAAAGTGCCTACCTGTAGATTTTGGCCTGTAGCTCAGCCGCCACCTAGGGAAACCTACCAAACCTGTGCATTTCTGAAAACTAGAGACCTAGGGGGAATCCAAGATGGGGTGACTTGTGTGGCTCGGACCAGGTTCTGTTACCCAGAATCCTTTGCAAACCTCAAAATTTGGCTAAAAAAACACATGTTCCTCACATTTCTGTGGCAGAAAGTTCTGGAATCTGAGAGGAGCCACAAATTTCCTTCCACCAGCGTTCCCCCACGTCTCCCGATAAAAATGATACCTCACTTGTGTGGGTAGGCCTAGCGCCCGCGACAGGAAACGCCCCACAGCGCAACATGGACACAGCCAAATTTTTGAAGGAAAACAGAGGTGTTTTTTGCAAAGTGCCTACCTGTAGATTTTGGCCTGTAGCTCAGCCGCCACCTAGGGAAACCTACCAAACCTGTGCATTTCTGAAAACTAGAGACCTAGGGGAATCCAAGATGGGGTGACTTGTGTGGCTCGGACCAGGTTCCGTTACCCAGAATCCTTTGCAAACCTCAAAATTTGGCCAAAAAAACACTTGTTCTCACATTTCTGTGGCAGAAAGTTCTGGAATCTGAGAGGAGCCACAAATTTCCTTCCACCCAGCGTTCCCCTACGTCTCCCGATAAAAATGATACCTCACTTGTGTGGGTAGGCCTAGCGCCTGCAACAGGAAACGCCCCAAAGCGCAACGTGGACACAGCCAAATTTTTGAAGGAAAACAGAGGTGTTTTTTGCAAAATGCCTACCTGTAGATTTTGGCCTGTAGCTCAGCCGCCACCTAGGGAAACCTACCAAACCTGTGCATTTCTGAAAACTAGAGACCTAGGGGAATCCAAGATGGGGTGACTTGTGTGGCTCGGACCAGGTTCTGTTACCCAGAATCCTTTGCAAACCTCAAAATTTGGCTAACAAAAACACATGTTCCTCACATTCTGTGGCAGAAAGTTCTGGAATCTGAGAGGAGCCACAAATTTCCTTCCACCCAGCGTCCCCCACGTCTCCCGATAAAAATGATACCTCACTTGTGTGGGTAGGCCTAGCGCCTGCGACAGGAAACGCCCCAAAGTGCAACATGGACACAGCCAAATTTTTGAAGAAAAACAGAGGTGTTTTTTGCAAAGTTCCTACCTGTAGATTTTGGCCTGTAGCTCAGCCGCCACCTAGGGAAACCTACCAAACCTGTGCATTTCTGAAAACTAGAGACCTAGGGAATCCAAGATGGGGTGACTTGTGTGGCCGCCGACCAGGTTCTGTTACCCAGAATCCTTTGCAAACCTCAAAATTTGGCTAAAAAAACACATGTTCCTCACATTTCTGTGGCAGAATGTTCTGGAATCTGAGAGGAGCCACAAATTTCCTTCCACCCAGCGTTCCACCACGTCTCCCGATAAAAATGATACCTCACTTGTGTGGGTAGGCCTAGCGCCCGCGACAGGAAACGCCCCAAAGCGCAACGTGGACACAGCCAAATTTTTGAAGGAAAACAGAGGTGTTTTTTTGCAAAGTGCCTACCTGTAGATTTTGGCCTGTAGCTCAGCCGCCACCTAGGGAAACCTACCAAACCTGTGCATTTCTGAAACCTAGAGACCTAGGGGAATCCAAGATGGGGTGACTTGTGTGGCTCGGACCAGGTTCTGTTACCCAGAATCCTTCGCAACCTCAAAATTTGGCTAAAAAAACACATGTTCCTCACATTTTTGTGGCAGAAAGTTCTGGAATCTGGGAGGAGCCACAAATTTTCTTCCACCCAGCGTTCCCCCACATCTCCCTATAAAAATGATTACCTCACTTGTGTGGGTAGGCCTAGCGCCCGCGACAGGAAACGCCCCAAAGCGAAACATGGAAACACCGAATTTTTGAAGGAAAACAGAGGTGTTTTTTGCAAAGTGCCTACCTGTAGATTTTTGGCCTGTAGCTCAGCCGCCACCTAGGGAAACCTACCAAACCTGTGCATTTCTGAAAACTAGAGACCTAGGGGAATCCAAGATGGGGTGACTTGTGTGGCTCGGACCAGGTTCTGTTACCCAGAATCCTTTGCAAACCTCAAAATTTGGCTAAAAAAACACATGTTCCTCACATTTCTGTGGCAGAGAAGTTCTGGAATCTGAGAGGAGCCACAAATTTCCTTCCACCCAGCGTTCCCCCACGTTCTCCCGATAAAAATGATACCTCACTTGTGTGGGTAGGCCTAGCGCCCGCGACAGGAAACGCCCCACAGCGCAACATGGACACAGCCAAATTTTTGAAGGAAAACAGAGGTGTTTTTTGCAAAGTGCCTACCTGTAGATTTTGGCCTGTAGCTCAGCCGCCACCTAGGGAAACCTACCAAACCTGTGCATTTCTGAAAACTAGAGACCTAGGGGAATCCAAGATGGGGTGACTTGTGTGGCTCGGACCAGGTTCCGTTACCCAGAATCCTTTGCAAACCTCAAAATTTGGCCAAAAAAACACTTGTTCCTCACATTTCTGTGGCAGAAAAGTTCTGGAATCTGAGAGGAGCCACAAATTTCCTTCCACCCAGCGTTCCCCTACGTCTCCCGATAAAAATGATACCTCACTTGTGTGGGTAGGCCTAGCGCCTGCAACAGGAAACGCCCCAAAGCGCAACGTGGACACAGCCAAATTTTTGAAGGAAAACAGAGGTGTTTTTTAGCAAAATGCCTACCTGTAGATTTTGGCCTGTAGCTCAGCCGCCACCTAGGGAAACCTACCAAACCTGTGCATTTCTGAAAACTAGAGACCTAGGGGAATCCAAGATGGGGTGACTTGTGTGGCTCGGACAGGTTCTGTTACCCAGAATCCTTTGCAAACCTCAAAATTTGGCTAAAAAAACACATGTCCTCACATTCTGTGGCAGAAAGTTCTGGAATCTGAGAGGAGCCACAAATTTCCTTCCACCCAGCGTTCCCCCACGTCTCCCGATAAAAATGATACCTCACTTGTGTGGGTAGGCCTAGCGCCTGCGACAGGAAACGCCCCAAAGCACAACATGGACACAGCCAAATTTTTGAAGAAAAACAGAGGTGTTTTTTGCAAAGTTCCTACCTGTAGATTTTGGCCTGTAGCTCAGCCGCCACCTAGGGAACCTACCAAACCTGTGCATTTCTGAAAACTAGAGACCTAGGGAATCCAAGATGGGGTGACTTGTGTGGCCCCGGACCAGGTTCTGTTACCCAGAATCCTTTGCAAACCTCAAAATTTGGCTAAAAAAACACATGTTCCTCACATTTCTGTGGCAGAATGTTCTGGAATCTGAGAGGAGCCACAAATTTCCTTCCACCCAGCGTTCCACCACGTCTCCCGATAAAAATGATACCTCACTTGTGTGGGTAGGCCTAGCGCCCGCGACAGGAAACGCCCCAAAGCGCAACGTGGACACAGCCAAATTTTTGAAGGAAAAACAGAGGTGTTTTTTGCAAAGTGCCTACCTGTAGATTTTGGCCTGTAGCTCAGCCGCCACCTAGGGAAAACCTACCAAACCTGTGCATTTCTGAAACCTAGAGACCTAGGGGAATCCAAGATGGGGTGACTTGTGTGGCTCGGACCAGGTTCTGTTACCCAGAATCCTTCGCAAACCTCAAAATTTGGCTAAAAAAAACACATGTTCCTCACATTTTTGTGGCAGAAAGTTCTGGAATCTGGGAGGAGCCACAAATTTTCTTCCACCCAGCGTTCCCCCACATCTCCCGATAAAAATGATACCTCACTTGTGTGGGTAGGCCTAGCGCCCGCGACAGGAAACGCCCCAAAGCGAAACATGGAAACACCGAGAATTTTTGAAGGAAAACAGAGGTGTTTTTTGCAAAGTGCCTACCTGTAGATTTTGGCCTGTAGCTCAGCCGCCACCTAGGGAAACCTACCAAACCTGTGCATTTCTGAAAACTAGAGACCTAGGGGAATCCAAGATGGGGGTGACTTGTGTGGCTCGGACCAGGTTCTGTTACCCAGAATCCTTTGCAAACCTCAAAATTTGGCTAAAAAAACACATGTTCCTCACATTTCTGTGGCAGAAAGTTCTGGAATCTGAGAGGAGCCACAAATTTCCTTCCACCCAGCGTTCCCCCACGTCTCCCGATAAAAATGATACCTCACTTGTGTGGGGTAGGCCTAGCGCCCGCGACAGGAAACGCCCCACAGCGCAACATGGACACAGCCAAATTTTTGAAGGAAAACCAGAGGTGTTTTTTGCAAAGTGCCTACCTGTAGATTTTTGGCCTGTAGCTCAGCCGCCACCTAGGGAAACCTACCAAACCTGTGCATTTCTGAAACTAGAGACCTAGGGGAATCCAAGATGGGGTGACTTGTGTGGCTCGGACTAGGTTCCGTTACCCAGAATCCTTTGCAAACCTCAAAATTTGGCCAAAAAAACACTTGTTCCTCACATTTCTGTGGCAGAAAGTTCTGGAATCTGAGAGGAGCCACAAATTTCCTTCCACCCAGCGTTCCCCTACGTCTCCCGATAAAAAATGATACCTCACTTGTGTGGGTAGGCCTAGCGCCTGCAACAGGAAACGCCCCAAAGCGCAACGTGGACACAGCCAAATTTTTGAAGGAAAACAGAGGTGTTTTTTGCAAAATGCCTACCTGTAGATTTTGGCCTGTAGTTCAGCCCGCCCACCTAGGGAAACCTACCAAACCTGTGCATTTCTGAAAACTAGAGACCTAGGGGAATCCAAGATGGGGTGACTTGTGTGGCTCGGACCAGGTTCTGTTACCCAGAATCCTTTGCAAACCTCAAAATTTGGCTAAAAAAACACATGTTCCTCACATTCTGTGGCAGAAAGTTCTGGAATCTGAGAGGAGCCACAAATTTCCTTCCACTCAGCGTTCCCCCACGTCTCCCGATAAAAATGATACCTCACTTGTGTGGGTAGGCTAGCGCCTGCGACAGGAAACGCCCCAAAGCGCAACATGGACACAGCCAAATTTTTGAAGAAAAACAGAGGTGTTTTTTGCAAAGTTCCTACCTGTAGATTTTGGCCTGTAGCTCAGCCGCCACCTAGGGAAACCTACCAAACCTGTGCATTTCTGAAAACTAGAGACCTAGGGGAATCCAAGATGGGGTGACTTGTGTGGCTGGGACCAGGTTCTGTTACCCAGAATCCTTTGCAAACCTCAAAATTTGGCTAAAAAAAACACATGTTCCTCACATTTCTGTGGCAGAAAGTTCTGGAATCTGGGCGGAGCCACAAATTTCCTTCCACCCAGCGTTCCCCTACGTCTCCCGATAAAAATGATACCTCACTTGTGTGGGTAGGCCTAGCGCCTGCAACAGGAAACGCCCCAAAGCGCAACGTGGACACAGCCAAATTTTTGAAGGAAAACAGAGGTGTTTTTTGCAAAATGCCTACCTGTAGATTTTGGCCTGTAGCTCAGCCGCCACCTAGGGAAACCTACCAAACCTGTGCATTTCTGAAAACTAGAGACCTAGGGGAATCCAAGATGGGGTGACTTGTGTGGCTCGACCAGGTTCTGTTACTCAGAATCCTTTGCAAACCTCAAAATTTGGCTAAAAAAAACACATGTTCCTCACATTTCTGTGGCAGAAAGTTCTGGAATCTGGGCGGAGCCACAAATTTCCTTCCACCCAGCGTTCACCCACGTCTCCCGATAAAAATGATAACTCACTTGTGTGGGTAGGCTAGCGGCCCGCGACAGCAAACGCCCCAAAGCGCAACGTGGACACAGCCAAATTTTTGAAGGAAAACAGAGGTGTTTTTTGCAAAGTGCCTACCTGTAGATTTTGGCCTGTAGCTCAGCCGCCACCTAGGGAAACCTACCAAACCTGTGCATTTCTGAAAACTAGAGATGTAGGGAATCCAAGATGGGGTGACTATGTGTGGCCCGGACCAGGTTCTGTTACCCAGAATCCTTTGCAAACCTCAAAATTTGGCTAAAAAAAACACATGTTCCTCACATTTCTGTGGCAGAAAGTTCTGGAATCTGAGAGGAGCCACAAATTTCCTTCCACCCAGCGTTCCCCAACGTCTCCCGATAAAAATGATACCTCACTTGTGTGGGTAGGCCTAGCGCCCGCGACAGGAAACGCCCAAAAGCGCAACGTGGACACAGCCAAATTTTTTAAGGAAAACAGAGGTGTTTTTTGCAAAGTGCCTACCTGTAGATTTTGGCCTGTAGCTCAGCCGCCACCTAGGGGAAACCTACCAAACCTGTGCATTTCTGAAAACTAGAGACCTAGGGGAATCCAAGATGGGGTGACTTGTGTGGCTCGGACCAGGTTCTGTTACCCAGAATCCTTTGCAAACCTCAAACTTTGGCTAAAAAAACACATGTTCCTCACATTTCTGTGGCAGAAAGTTCTGGAATCTGGGAGGAGCCACAAATTTCCTTCCACCCAGCGTTCACCCACGTCTCCCGATAAAAATGATAACTCACTTGTGTGGGTAGGCCTAGCGCCCCGCGACAGGAAACGCCCCAAAGCGCAACGTGGACACAGCCAAATGTTTGAAGGAAAACAGAGGTGTTTTTTGCAAAGTGCCTACCTGTAGATTTTGGCCTGTAGCTCAGCCGCCACCTAGGGAAACCTACCAAACCTGTGCATTTCTGAAAACTAGAGACCTAGGGAATCCAAGATGGGGTGACTTGTGTGGCCCGGACCAGGTTCTGTTACCCAGAATCCTTTGCAAACCTCAAAATTTGGCTAAAAAAACACATGTTCCTCACATTTCTGTGGCAGAAAGTTCTGGAATCTGAGAGGAGCCACAATTTCCTTTCACCCAGCGTTCCCCCACGTCTCCCGATAAAAATGATACCTCACTTGTGTGGGTAGGCCTAGCGCCCGCGACAGGAAACGCCCCAAAGCGCAACGTGGACACAGCCAAATTTTTGAAGGAAAACAGAGGTGTTTTTTGCAAAGTGCCTACCTGTAGATTTTGGCCTGTAGCTCAGCCGCCACCTAGGGAAACCTACCAAACCTGTGCATTTCTGAAACCTAGAGACCTAGGGGAATCCAAGATGGGGTGACTTGTGTGGCTCGGACCAGGTTCTGTTACCCAGAATCCTTCGCAAACCTCAAAATTTGGCTAAAAAAACACATGTTCCTCACATTTTTGTGGCAGAAAGTTCTGGAATCTGGGAGGAGCCACAAATTTCCTTCCACCCAGCGTTCCCCCCATCTCCCGATAAAAATGATACCTCACTTGTGTGGGTAGGCCTAGCGCCCGCGACAGGAAACGCCCCAAAGCGAAACATGGACACAGCCAAATTTTGAAGGAAAACAGAGGTGTTTTTTGCAAAGTGCCTACCTGTAGATTTTGGCCTGTAGCTCAGCCGCCACCTAGGGAAACCTACCAAACCTGTGCATTTCTGAAAACTAGAGACCTAGGGGAATCCAAGATGGGGTGACTTGTGTGGCTCGGACCAGGTTCTGTTACCCAGAATCCTTTGCAAACCTCAAAAATTTGGCTAAAAAAACACATGTTCCTCACATTTCTGTGGCAGAAAGTTCTGGAATCTGAGAGGAGCCACAAATTTCCTTCCACCCAGCGTTCCCCCACGTCTCCCGATAAAAATGATACCTCACTTGTGTGGGTAGGCCTAGCGCCCGCGACAGGAAACGCCCCACAGCGCAACATGGACACAGCCAAATTTTTGAAGGAAAACAGAGGTGTTTTTTGCAAAGTGCCTACCTGTAGATTTTGGCCTGTAGCTCAGCCGCCACCTAGGGAAACCTACCAAACCTGTGCATTTCTGAAAACTAGAGACCTAGGGGAATCCAAGATGGGGTGACTTGTGTGGCTCGGACCAGGTTCCGTTACCCAGAATCCTTTGCAAACCTCAAAATTTGGCCAAAAAAACACTTGTTCCTCACATTTCTGTGGCAGAAAGTTCTGGAATCTGAGAGGAGCCACAAATTTCCTTCCACCCAGCGTTCCCCTACGTCTCCCGATAAAAATGATACCTCACTTGTGTGGGTAGGCCTAGCGCCTGCAACAGGAAACGCCCCAAAGCGCAACGTGGACACAGCCAAATTTTTGAAGGAAAACAGAGGTGTTTTTTGCAAAATGCCTACCTGTAGATTTTGGCCTGTAGCTCAGCCGCCACCTAGGGAAACCTACCAAACCTGTGCATTTCTGAAAACTAGAGACCTAGGGGAATCCAAGATGGGGTGACTTGTGTGGCTCGGACCAGGTTCTGTTACCCAGAATCCTTTGCAAACCTCAAAATTTGGCTAAAAAAACACATGTTCCTCACATTCTGTGGCAGAAAGTTCTGGAATCTGAGAGGAGCCACAAATTTCCTTCCACCCAGCGTTCCCCCACGTCTCCCGATAAAAATGATACCTCACTTGTGTGGGTAGGCCTAGCGCCTGCGACAGGAAACGCCCCAAAGCGCAACATGGACACAGCCAAATTTTTGAAGAAAAACAGAGGTGTTTTTTGCAAAGTTCCTACCTGTAGATTTTGGCCTGTAGCTCAGCCGCCACCTAGGGAAACCTACCAAACCTGTGCATTTCTGAAAACTAGAGACCTAGGGGAATCCAAGATGGGGTGACTTGTGTGGCTCGGACCAGGTTCTGTTACCCAGAATCCTTTGCAAACCTCAAAATTTGGCTAAAAAAACACATGTTCCTCACATTTCTGTGGCAGAAAGTTCTGGAATCTGGGCGGAGCCACAAATTTCCTTCCACCCAGCGTTCCCCTACGTCTCCCGATAAAAATGATACCTCACTTGTGTGGGTAGGCCTAGCGCCTGCAACAGGAAACGCCCCAAAGCGCAACGTGGACACAGCCAAATTTTTGAAGGAAAACAGAGGTGTTTTTTGCAAAATGCCTACCTGTAGATTTTGGCCTGTAGCTCAGCCGCCACCTAGGGAAACCTACCAAACCTGTGCATTTCTGAAAACTAGAGACCTAGGGGAATCCAAGATGGGGTGACTTGTGTGGCTCGGACCAGGTTCTGTTACCCAGAATCCTTTGCAAACCTCAAAATTTGGCTAAAAAAACACATGTTCCTCACATTTCTGTGGCAGAAAGTTCTGGAATCTGGGCGGAGCCACAAATTTCCTTCCTCCCAGCGTTCACCCACGTCTCCCGATAAAAATGATAACTCACTTGTGTGGGTAGGCCTAGCGGCCGCGACAGCAAACGCCCCAAAGCGCAACGTGGACACAGCCAAATTTTTGAAGGAAAACAGAGGTGTTTTTTGCAAAGTGCCTACCTGTAGATTTTGGCCTGTAGCTCATCCGCCACCTAGGGAAACCTACCAAACCTGTGCATTTCTGAAAACTAGAGACCTAGGGGAATCCAAGATGGGGTGACTTGTGTGGCTCGGACCAGGTTCTGTTACCCAGAATCCTTTGCAAACCTCAAAATTTGGCTAAAAAAACACATGTTCCTCACATTTCTGTGGCAGAAAGTTCTGGAATCTGGGCGGAGCCACAAATTTCCTTTCACCCAGCGTTCCCCTACGTCTCCCGATAAAAATGATACCTCACTTGTGTGGGTAGGCCTAGCGCCTGCAACAGGAAACGCCCCAAAGCGCAACGTGGACACAGCCAAATTTTTGAAGGAAAACAGAGGTGTTTTTTGCAAAATGCCTACCTGTAGATTTTGGCCTGTAGCTCAGCCGCCACCTAGGGAAACCTACCAAACCTGTGCATTTCTGAAAACTAGAGACCTAGGGGAATCCAAGATGGGGTGACTTGTGTGGCTCGGACCAGGTTCTGTTACCCAGAATCCTTTGCAAACCTCAAAATTTGGCTAAAAAAACACATGTTCCTCACATTTCTGTGGCAGAAAGTTCTGGAATCTGGGCGGAGCCACAAATTTCCTTCCACCCAGCGTTCACCCACGTCTCCCGATAAAAATGATAACTCACTTGTGTGGGTAGGCCTAGCGGCCGCGACAGCAAACGCCCCAAAGCGCAACGTGGACACAGCCAAATTTTTGAAGGAAAACAGAGGTGTTTTTTGCAAAGTGCCTACCTGTAGATTTTGGCCTGTAGCTCATCCGCCACCTAGGGAAACCTACCAAACCTGTGCATTTCTGAAAACTAGAGACCTAGGGGAATCCAAGATGGGGTGACTTGTGTGGCTCGGACCAGGTTCTGTTACCCAGAATCCTTTGCAAACCTCAAAATTTGGCTAAAAAAACACATGTTCCTCACATTTCTGTGGCAGAAAGTTCTGGAATCTGGGCGGAGCCACAAATTTCCTTCCACCCAGCGTTCACCCACGTCTCCCGATAAAAATGATAACTCACTTGTGTGGGTAGGCCTAGCGCCCGCGACAGGAAACGCCCCAAAGCACAACGTGGACACAGCCAAATTTTTGAAGGAAAACAGAGGTGTTTTTTGCAAAGTGCCTACCTGTAGATTTTGGCCTGTAGCTCAGCCGCCACCTAGGGAAACCTACCAAACCTGTGCATTTCTGAAAACTAGAGACCTAGGGGAATCCAAGATGGGGTGACTTGTGTGGCTCGGACCAGGTTCTGTTACCCAGAATCCTTTGCAAACCTCAAAATTTGGCTAAAAAAACACATGTTCCTCACATTTCTGTGGCAGAAAGTTCTGGAATCTGAGAGGAGCCACAAATTTCCTTCCACCCAGCGTTCCCCCACGTCTCCCGATAAAAATGATACCTCACTTGTGTGGGTAGGCCTAGCGCCCGCGACAGGAAACGCCCCACAGCGCAACATGGACACAGCCAAATTTTTGAAGGAAAACAGAGGTGTTTTTTGCAAAGTGCCTACCTGTAGATTTTGGCCTGTAGCTCAGCCGCCACCTAGGGAAACCTACCAAACCTGTGCATTTCTGAAAACTAGAGACCTAGGGGAATCCAAGATGGGGTGACTTGTGTGGCTCGGACCAGGTTCCGTTACCCAGAATCCTTTGCAAACCTCAAAATTTGGCCAAAAAAACACTTGTTCCTCACATTTCTGTGGCAGAAAGTTCTGGAATCTGAGAGGAGCCACAAATTTCCTTCCACCCAGCGTTCCCCTACGTCTCCCGATAAAAATGATACCTCACTTGTGTGGGTAGGCCTAGCGCCTGCAACAGGAAACGCCCCAAAGCGCAACGTGGACACAGCCAAATTTTTGAAGGAAAACAGAGGTGTTTTTTGCAAAATGCCTACCTGTAGATTTTGGCCTGTAGCTCAGCCGCCACCTAGGGAAACCTACCAAACCTGTGCATTTCTGAAAACTAGAGACCTAGGGGAATCCAAGATGGGGTGACTTGTGTGGCTCGGACCAGGTTCTGTTACCCAGAATCCTTTGCAAACCTCAAAATTTGGCTAACAAAACACATGTTCCTCACATTCTGTGGCAGAAAGTTCTGGAATCTGAGAGGAGCCACAAATTTCCTTCCACCCAGCGTTCCCCCACGTCTCCCGATAAAAATGATACCTCACTTGTGTGGGTAGGCCTAGCGCCTGCGACAGGAAACGCCCCAAAGTGCAACATGGACACAGCCAAATTTTTGAAGAAAAACAGAGGTGTTTTTTGCAAAGTTCCTACCTGTAGATTTTGGCCTGTAGCTCAGCCGCCACCTAGGGAAACCTACCAAACCTGTGCATTTCTGAAAACTAGAGACCTAGGGAATCCAAGATGGGGTGACTTGTGTGGCCCCGACCAGGTTCTGTTACCCAGAATCCTTTGCAAACCTCAAAATTTGGCTAAAAAAACACATGTTCCTCACATTTCTGTGGCAGAATGTTCTGGAATCTGAGAGGAGCCACAAATTTCCTTCCACCCAGCGTTCCACCACGTCTCCCGATAAAAATGATACCTCACTTGTGTGGGTAGGCCTAGCGCCCGCGACAGGAAACGCCCCAAAGCGCAACGTGGACACAGCCAAATTTTTGAAGGAAAACAGAGGTGTTTTTTGCAAAGTGCCTACCTGTAGATTTTGGCCTGTAGCTCAGCCGCCACCTAGGGAAACCTACCAAACCTGTGCATTTCTGAAACCTAGAGACCTAGGGGAATCCAAGATGGGGTGACTTGTGTGGCTCGGACCAGGTTCTGTTACCCAGAATCCTTCGCAAACCTCAAAATTTGGCTAAAAAAACACATGTTCCTCACATTTTTGTGGCAGAAAGTTCTGGAATCTGGGAGGAGCCACAAATTTTCTTCCACCCAGCGTTCCCCCACATCTCCCTATAAAAATGATACCTCACTTGTGTGGGTAGGCCTAGCGCCCGCGACAGGAAACGCCCCAAAGCGAAACATGGAAACACCGAATTTTTGAAGGAAAACAGAGGTGTTTTTTGCAAAGTGCCTACCTGTAGATTTTGGCCTGTAGCTCAGCCGCCACCTAGGGAAACCTACCAAACCTGTGCATTTCTGAAAACTAGAGACCTAGGGGAATCCAAGATGGGGTGACTTGTGTGGCTCGGACCAGGTTCTGTTACCCAGAATCCTTTGCAAACCTCAAAATTTGGCTAAAAAAACACATGTTCCTCACATTTCTGTGGCAGAAAGTTCTGGAATCTGAGAGGAGCCACAAATTTCCTTCCACCCAGCGTTCCCCCACGTCTCCCGATAAAAATGATACCTCACTTGTGTGGGTAGGCCTAGCGCCCGCGACAGGAAACGCCCCACAGCGCAACATGGACACAGCCAAATTTTTGAAGGAAAACAGAGGTGTTTTTTGCAAAGTGCCTACCTGTAGATTTTGGCCTGTAGCTCAGCCGCCACCTAGGGAAACCTACCAAACCTGTGCATTTCTGAAAACTAGAGACCTAGGGGAATCCAAGATGGGGTGACTTGTGTGGCTCGGACCAGGTTCCGTTACCCAGAATCCTTTGCAAACCTCAAAATTTGGCCAAAAAAACACTTGTTCCTCACATTTCTGTGGCAGAAAGTTCTGGAATCTGAGAGGAGCCACAAATTTCCTTCCACCCAGCGTTCCCCTACGTCTCCCGATAAAAATGATACCTCACTTGTGTGGGTAGGCCTAGCGCCTGCAACAGGAAACGCCCCAAAGCGCAACGTGGACACAGCCAAATTTTTGAAGGAAAACAGAGGTGTTTTTAGCAAAATGCCTACCTGTAGATTTTGGCCTGTAGCTCAGCCGCCACCTAGGGAAACCTACCAAACCTGTGCATTTCTGAAAACTAGAGACCTAGGGGAATCCAAGATGGGGTGACTTGTGTGGCTCGGACCAGGTTCTGTTACCCAGAATCCTTTGCAAACCTCAAAATTTGGCTAAAAAAACACATGTTCCTCACATTCTGTGGCAGAAAGTTCTGGAATCTGAGAGGAGCCACAAATTTCCTTCCACCCAGCGTTCCCCCACGTCTCCCGATAAAAATGATACCTCACTTGTGTGGGTAGGCCTAGCGCCTGCGACAGGAAACGCCCCAAAGCACAACATGGACACAGCCAAATTTTTGAAGAAAAACAGAGGTGTTTTTTGCAAAGTTCCTACCTGTAGATTTTGGCCTGTAGCTCAGCCGCCACCTAGGGAAACCTACCAAACCTGTGCATTTCTGAAAACTAGAGACCTAGGGGAATCCAAGATGGGGTGACTTGTGTGGCTCGGACCAGGTTCTGTTACCCAGAATCCTTTGCAAACCTCAAAATTTGGCTAAAAAAACACATGTTCCTCACATTTCTGTGGCAGAAAGTTCTGGAATCTGGGCGGAGCCACAAATTTCCTTCCACCCAGCGTTCCCCTACGTCTCCCGATAAAAATGATACCTCACTTGTGTGGGTAGGCCTAGCGCCTGCAACAGGAAACGCCCCAAAGCGCAACGTGGACACAGCCAAATTTTTTAAGGAAAACAGAGGTGTTTTTTGCAAAATGCCTACCTGTAGATTTTGGCCTGTAGCTCAGCCGCCACCTAGGGAAACCTACCAAACCTGTGCATTTCTGAAAACTAGAGACCTAGGGGAATCCAAGATGGGGTGACTTGTGTGGCTCGGACCAGGTTCTGTTACCCAGAATCCTTTGCAAACCTCAAAATTTGGCTAAAAAAACACATGTTCCTCACATTTCTGTGGCAGAAAGTTCTGGAATCTGGGCGGAGCCACAAATTTCCTTCCACCCAGCGTTCACCCACGTCTCCCGATAAAAATGATAACTCACTTGTGTGGGTAGGCCTAGCGGCCGCGACAGCAAATGCCCCAAAGCGCAACGTGGACACAGCCAAATTTTTGAAGGAAAACAGAGGTGTTTTTTGCAAAGTGCCTACCTGTAGATTTTGGCCTGTAGCTCAGCCGCCACCTAGGGAAACCTACCAAACCTGTGCATTTCTGAAAACTAGAGACCTAGGGGAATCCAAGATGGGGTGACTTGTGTGGCTCGGACCAGGTTCTGTTACCCAGAATCCTTTGCAAACCTCAAAATTTGGCTAAAAAAACACATGTTCCTCACATTTCTGTGGCAGAAAGTTCTGGAATCTGGGCGGAGCCACAAATTTCCTTCCACCCAGCGTTCACCCACGTCTCCCGATAAAAATGATAACTCACTTGTGTGGGTAGGCCTAGCGCCCGCGACAGGAAACGCCCCAAAGCACAACGTGGACACAGCCAAATTTTTGAAGGAAAACAGAGGAGTTTTTTGCAAATTGCCTACCTGTAGATTTTGGCCAGTGGCTCAGCCGCCACCTAGGGAAACCTACCAAACCTGTGTATTTCTGAAAACTAGAGACCTAGGGGAATCCAAGATGGGGTGACTTGTGTGGCTTGGACCAGGTTCTGTTACCCAGAATCCTTTGCAAACCTCAAAATTTGGCTAAAAAAACACATGTTCCTCACATTTCTGTGGCAGAAAGTTCTGGAATCTGAGAGGAGCCACAAATTTACTTCCACCCAGCGTTCCCCCACGTCTCCCGATAAAAATGATACCTTACTTGTGTGGGTAGGCCTAGCGCCCGCGACAGGAAACGCCCCAAAGCGCAACGTGGACACAGCCAAATTTTTTAAGGAAAACAGAGATGTTTTTTGCAAAGTGCCTACCTGTAGATTTTGGCCTGTAGCTCAGCCGCCACCTAGGGAAACCTACCAAACCTGTGCATTTCTGAAAACTAGAGACCTAGGGGAATCCAAGATGGTGTGACTTGTGTGGCTCGGACCAGGTTCTATTACCCAGAATCCTTTGCAAACCTCAAAATTTGGCTAAAAAAACACTTGTTCCTCACATTTCTGTGGCAGAAAGTTTTGGAATCTGAGAGGAGCCACAAATTTCCTTCCACCCAGCGTTCCCCCACGTCTCCCGATAAAAATGATACCTCACTTGTGTGGGTAGGCCTAGCGCCCGTGACAGGAAACGCCCCAAAGCGCAACGTGGACACAGCCAAATTTTTGAAGGAAAACAGAGATGTTTTTTGCAAAGTGCCTACCTGTAGATTTTGGCCTGTAGCTCAGCCGCCACCTAGGGAAACCTACCAAACCTGTGCATTTCTGAAAACTAGAGACCTAGGGGAATCCAGGATGGGGTGACTTGTGTGGCTCGGACCAGGTTCTGTTACCCAGAATCCTTTGCAAACCTCAAAATTTGGCTAAAAAAACACATGTTCCTCACATTTCTGTGGCAGAAAGTTCTGGAATCTGGGCGGAGCCACAAATTTCCTTCCACCCAGCGTTCACCCACGTCTCCCGATAAAAATGATAACTCACTTGTGTGGGTAGGCCTAGCGGCCGCGACAGCAAACGCCCCAAAGCGCAACGTGGACACAGCCAAATTTTTGAAGGAAAACAGAGGTGTTTTTTGCAAAGTGCCTACCTGTAGATTTTGGCCTGTAGCTCATCCGCCACCTAGGGAAACCTACCAAACCTGTGCATTTCTGAAAACTAGAGACCTAGGGGAATCCAAGATGGGGTGACTTGTGTGGCTCGGACCAGGTTCTGTTACCCAGAATCCTTTGCAAACCTCAAAATTTGGCTAAAAAAACACATGTTCCTCACATTTCTGTGGCAGAAAGTTCTGGAATCTGGGCGGAGCCACAAATTTCCTTCCACCCAGCGTTCACCCACGTCTCCCGATAAAAATGATAACTCACTTGTGTGGGTAGGCCTAGCGCCCGCGACAGGAAACGCCCCAAAGCACAACGTGGACACAGCCAAATTTTTGAAGGAAAACAGAGGAGTTTTTTGCAAATTGCCTACCTGTAGATTTTGGCCTGTAGCTCAGCCGCCACCTAGGGAAACCTACCAAACCTGTGCATTTCTGAAAACTAGAGACCTAGGGGAATCCAAGATGGGGTGACTTGTGTGGCTCGGACCAGGTTCTGTTACCCAGAATCCTTTGCAAACCTCAAAATTTGGCTAAAAAAACACATGTTCCTCACATTTCTGTGGCAGAAAGTTCTGGAATCTGAGAGGAGCCACAAATTTCCTTCCACCCAGCGTTCCCCCACGTCTCCCGATAAAAATGATACCTCACTTGTGTGGGTAGGCCTAGCGCCCGCGACAGGAAACGCCCAAAAGCGCAACGTGGACACAGCCAAATTTTTTAAGGAAAACAGAGGTGTTTTTTGCAAAGTGCCTACCTGTAGATTTTGGCCTGTAGCTCAGCCGCCACCTAGGGAAACCTACCAAACCTGTGCATTTCTGAAAACTAGAGACCTAGAGAAATCCAAGATGGGGTGACTTGTGTGGCTCGGACCAGGTTCTGTTACCCAGAATCCTTTGCAAACCTCAAACTTTGGCTAAAAAAACACATGTTCCTCACATTTCTGTGGCAGAAAGTTCTGGAATCTGGGAGGAGCCACAAATTTCCTTCCACCCAGCGTTCACCCACGTCTCCCGATAAAAATGATAACTCACTTGTGTGGGTAGGCCTAGCGCCCGCGACAGGAAACGCCCCAAAGCGCAACGTGGACACAGCCAAATGTTTGAAGGAAAACAGAGGTGTTTTTTGCAAAGTGCCTACCTGTAGATTTTGGCCTGTAGCTCATCCGCCACCTAGGGAAACCTACCAAACCTGTGCATTTCTGAAAACTAGAGACCTAGGGAATCCAAGATGGGGTGACTTGTGTGGCCCGGACCAGGTTCTGTTACCCAGAATCCTTTGCAAACCTCAAAATTTGGCTAAAAAAACACATGTTCCTCACATTTCTGTGGCAGAAAGTTCTGGAATCTGAGAGGAGCCACAAATTTCCTTTCACCCAGCGTTCCCCCACGTCTCCCGATAAAAATGATACCTCACTTGTGTGGGTAGGCCTAGCGCCCGCGACAGGAAACGCCCCAAAGCGCAACGTGGACACAGCCAAATTTTTTAAGGAAAACAGAGGTGTTTTTTGCAAAGTGCCTACCTGTAGATTTTGGCCTGTAGCTCAGCCGCCACCTAGGGAAACCTACCAAACCTGTGCATTTCTGAAACCTAGAGACCTAGGGGAATCCAAGATGGGGTGACTTGTGTGGCTCGGACCAGGTTCTGTTACCCAGAATCCTTCGCAAACCTCAAAATTTGGCTAAAAAAACACATGTTCCTCACATTTTTGTGGCAGAAACTTCTGGAATCTGGGAGGAGCCACAATTTTTCCTTCCACCCAGCGTTCCCCCACATCTCCCGATAAAAATGATACCTCACTTGTGTGGGTAGGCCTAGCGCCCGCGACAGGAAACGCCCCAAAGCGAAACATGGACACAGCCAAATTTTTGAAGGAAAACAGAGGTGTTTTTTGCAAAGTGCCTACCTGTAGATTTTGGCCTGTAGCTCAGCCGCCACCTAGGGAAACCTACCAAACCTGTGCATTTCTGAAAACTAGAGACCTAGGGGAATCCAAGATGGGGTGACTTGTGTGGCTCGGACCAGGTTCTGTTACCCAGAATCCTTTGCAAACCTCAAAATTTGGCTAAAAAAACACATGTTCCTCACATTTCTGTGGCAGAAAGTTCTGGAATCTGAGAGGAGCCACAAATTTCCTTCCTCCCAGCGTTCCCCCACGTCTCCCGATAAAAATGATACCTCACTTGTGTGGGTAGGCCTAGCGCCCGCGACAGGAAACGCCCCACAGCGCAACATGGACACAGCCAAATTTTTGAAGGAAAACAGAGGTGTTTTTTGCAAAGTGCCTACCTGTAGATTTTGGCCTGTAGCTCAGCCGCCACCTAGGGAAACCTACCAAACCTGTGCATTTCTGAAAACTAGAGACCTAGGGGAATCCAAGATGGGGTGACTTGTGTGGCTCGGACCAGGTTCCGTTACCCAGAATCCTTTGCAAACCTCAAAATTTGGCCAAAAAAACACTTGTTCCTCACATTTCTGTGGCAGAAAGTTCTGGAATCTGAGAGGAGCCACAAATTTCCTTCCACCCAGCGTTCCCCTACGTCTCCCGATAAAAATGATACCTCACTTGTGTGGGTAGGCCTAGCTCCTGCAACAGGAAACGCCCCAAAGCGAAACATGGACACAGCCAAATTTTTGAAGGAAAACAGAGGTGTTTTTTGCAAAGTGCCTACCTGTAGATTTTGGCCTGTAGCTCAGCCGCCACCTAGGGAAACCTACCAAACCTGTGCATTTCTGAAAACTAGAGACCTAGGGGAATCCAAGATGGGGTGACTTGTGTGGCTCGGACCAGGTTCTGTTACCCAGAATCCTTTGCAAACCTCAAAATTTGGCTAAAAAAACACATGTTCCTCACATTTCTGTGGCAGAAAGTTCTGGAATCTGGGCGGAGCCACAAATTTCCTTCCACCCAGCGTTCCCCTACGTCTCCCGATAAAAATGATACCTCACTTGTGTGGGTAGGCCTAGCGCCTGCAACAGGAAACGCCCCAAAGCGCAACGTGGACACAGCCAAATTTTTGAAGGAAAACAGAGGTGTTTTTTGCAAAATGCCTACCTGTAGATTTTGGCCTGTACCTCAGCCGCCACCTAGGGAAACCTACCAAACCTGTGCATTTCTGAAAACTAGAGACCTAGGGGAATCCAAGATGGGGTGACTTGTGTGGCTCGGACCAGGTTCTGTTACCCAGAATCCTTTGCAAACCTCAAAATTTGGCTAAAAAAACACATGTTCCTCACATTTCTGTGGCAGAAAGTTCTGGAATCTGGGCGGAGCCACAAATTTCCTTCCACCCAGCGTTCACCCACGTCTCCCGATAAAAATGATAACTCACTTGTGTGGGTAGGCCTAGCGGCCGCGACAGCAAACGCCCCAAAGCGCAACGTGGACACAGCCAAATTTTTGAAGGAAAACAGAGGTGTTTTTTGCAAAGTGCCTACCTGTAGATTTTGGCCTGTAGCTCATCCGCCACCTAGGGAAACCTACCAAACCTGTGCATTTCTGAAAACTAGAGACCTAGGGGAATCCAAGATGGGGTGACTTGTGTGGCTCGGACCAGGTTCTGTTACCCAGAATCCTTTGCAAACCTCAAAATTTGGCTAAAAAAACACATGTTCCTCACATTTCTGTGGCAGAAAGTTCTGGAATCTGGGCGGAGCCACAAATTTCCTTCCACCCAGCGTTCACCCACGTCTCCCGATAAAAATGATAACTCACTTGTGTGGGTAGGCCTAGCGCCCGCGACAGGAAACGCCCCAAAGCACAACGTGGACACAGCCAAATTTTTGAAGGAAAACAGAGGAGTTTTTTGCAAATTGCCTACCTGTAGATTTTGGCCTGTAGCTCAGCCGCCACCTAGGGAAACCTACCAAACCTGTGCATTTCTGAAAACTAGAGACCTAGGGGAATCCAAGATGGGGTGACTTGTGTGGCTCGGACCAGGTTCTGTTACCCAGAATCCTTTGCAAACCTCAAAATTTGGCTAAAAAAACACATGTTCCTCACATTTCTGTGGCAGAAAGTTCTGGAATCTGAGAGGAGCCACAAATTTCCTTCCACCCAGCGTTCCCCCACGTCTCCCGATAAAAATGATACCTCACTTGTGTGGGTAGGCCTAGCGCCCGCGACAGGAAACGCCCCAAAGCGCAACGACACAGCCAAATTTTTGAAGGAAAACAGAGGAGTTTTTGCAAAGTGCCTACCTGTAGATTTTGGCCTGTAGCTCAGCCGCCACCTAGGGAAACCTACCAAACCTGTGCATTTCTGAAAACTAGAGACCTAGGGGAATCCAAGATGGGGTGACTTGTGTGGCTCGGACCAGGTTCTGTTACCCAGAATCCTTTGCAAACCTCAATATTTGGCTAAAAAAACACATGTTCCTCACATTTCTGTGGCAGAAAGTTCTCAAATCTGAGAGGAGCCACAAATTTCCTTCCACCCAGCGTTCCCCCACGTCTCCCGATAAAAATGATACCTCACTTGTGTGGGTAGGCCTAGCGCCCGCGACAGGAAACGCCCCAAAGCTCAACGTGGACACAGCCAAATTTTTGAAGGAAAACAGAGGTGTTTTTGCAAAGTGCCTACCTGTAGATTTTGGCCTGTAGCTCAGCCGCCACCTAGGGAAACCTACCAAACCTGTGCATTTCTGAAAACTAGAGACCTAGGGGAATCCAAGAAGGGGTGACTTGTGTGGCTCGGACCAGGTTCTGTTACCCAGAATCCTTTGCAAACCTCACAATTTGGCTAAAAAAACACATGTTCCTCACATTTTTGTGGCAGAAAGTTCTGGAATCTGAGAGGAGCCACAAATTTCCTTCCACCCAGCGTTCCCCCACGTCTCCCGAGAAAAATGATACCTCACTTGTGTGGGTAGGCCTAGCGCCCGCGACAGGAAACGCCCCAAAGCGCAACGTGGACACAGCCAAATTTTTGAAGGAAAACAGAGGTGTTTTTTGCAAAGTGCCTACCTGTAGATTTTGGCCTGTAGCTCAGCCACCACCTAGGGAAACCTACCAAACCTGTGCATTTCTGAAAACTAGAGACGTAGGGAATCCAAGATGGGGTGACTTGTGTGGCCCGGACCAGGTTCTGTTACCCAGAATCCTTTGCAAACCTCAAAATTTGGCTAAAAAAACACATGTTCCTCACATTTCTGTGGCAGAAAGTTCTGGAATCTGAGAGGAGCCACAAATTTCCTTCCACCCAGCGTTCCCCCACATCTCCCGATAAAAATGATACCTCACTTGTGTGGGTAGGCCTAGCGCCCGCGACAGGAAACGCCCCAAAGCACAACGTGGACACAGCCAAATTTTTGAAGGAAAACAGAGGAGTTTTTTGCAAATTGCCTACCTGTAGATTTTGGCCTGTAGCTCAGCCGCCACCTAGGGAAACCTACCAAACCTGTGCATTTCTGAAAACTAGAGACCTAGGGGAATCCAAGATGGGGTGACTTGTGTGGCTCGGACCAGGTTCTGTTACCCAGAATCCTTTGCAAACCTCAAAATTTGGCTAAAAAAACACTTGTTCCTCACATTTCTGTGGCAGAAAGTTTTGGAATCTGAGAGGAGCCACAAATTTCCTTCCACCCAGCGTTCCCCCACGTCTCCCGATAAAAATGATACCTCACTTGTGTGGGTAGGCCTAGCGCCCGTGACAGGAAACGCCCCAAAGCGCAACGTGGACACAGCCAAATTTTTTAAGGAAAACAGAGATGTTTTTTGCAAAGTGCCTACCTGTAGATTTTGGCCTGTAGCTCAGCCGCCACCTAGGGAAACCTACCAAACCTGTGCATTTCTGAAAACTAGAGACCTAGGGGAATCCAAGATGGGGTGACTTGTGTGGCTCGGACCAGGTTCTGTTACCCAGAATCCTTTGCAAACCTCAAAATTTGGCTAAAAAAACACATGTTCCTCACATTTCTGTGGCAGAAAGTTCTGGAATCTGAGAGGAGCCACAAATTTCCTTCCACCCAGCGTTCCCCCACGTCTCCCGATAAAAATGATACCTCACTTGTGTGGGTAGGCCTAGCGCCCGCGACAGGAAACGCCCCAAAGCGCAACGACACAGCCAAATTTTTGAAGGAAAACAGAGGAGTTTTTGCAAAGTGCCTACCTGTAGATTTTGGCCTGTAGCTCAGCCGCCACCTAGGGAAACCTACCAAACCTGTGCATTTCTGAAAACTAGAGACCTAGGGGAATCCAAGATGGGGTGACTTGTGTGGCTCGGACCAGGTTCTGTTACCCAGAATCCTTTGCAAACCTCAATATTTGGCTAAAAAAACACATGTTCCTCACATTTCTGTGGCAGAAAGTTCTCAAATCTGAGAGGAGCCACAAATTTCCTTCCACCCAGCGTTCCCCCACGTCTCCCGATAAAAATGATACCTCACTTGTGTGGGTAGGCCTAGCGCCCGCGACAGGAAACGCCCCAAAGCTCAACGTGGACACAGCCAAATTTTTGAAGGAAAACAGAGGTGTTTTTGCAAAGTGCCTACCTGTAGATTTTGGCCTGTAGCTCAGCCGCCACCTAGGGAAACCTACCAAACCTGTGCATTTCTGAAAACTAGAGACCTAGGGGAATCCAAGAAGGGGTGACTTGTGTGGCTCGGACCAGGTTCTGTTACCCAGAATCCTTTGCAAACCTCACAATTTGGCTAAAAAAACACATGTTCCTCACATTTTTGTGGCAGAAAGTTCTGGAATCTGAGAGGAGCCACAAATTTCCTTCCACCCAGCGTTCCCCCACGTCTCCCGAGAAAAATGATACCTCACTTGTGTGGGTAGGCCTAGCGCCCGCGACAGGAAACGCCCCAAAGCGCAACGTGGACACAGCCAAATTTTTGAAGGAAAACAGAGGTGTTTTTTGCAAAGTGCCTACCTGTAGATTTTGGCCTGTAGCTCAGCCACCACCTAGGGAAACCTACCAAACCTGTGCATTTCTGAAAACTAGAGACGTAGGGAATCCAAGATGGGGTGACTTGTGTGGCCCGGACCAGGTTCTGTTACCCAGAATCCTTTGCAAACCTCAAAATTTGGCTAAAAAAACACATGTTCCTCACATTTCTGTGGCAGAAAGTTCTGGAATCTGAGAGGAGCCACAAATTTCCTTCCACCCAGCGTTCCCCCACGTCTCCCGATAAAAATGATACCTCACTTGTGTGGGTAGGCCTAGCGCCCGCGACAGGAAACGCCCCAAAGCGCAACGTGGACACAGCCAAATTTTTTAAGGAAAACAGAGGTGTTTTTTGCAAAGTGCCTACCTGTAGATTTTGGCCTGTAGCTCAGCCGCCACCTAGGGAAACCTACCAAACCTGTGCATTTCTGAAAACTAGAGACCTAGGGGAATCCAAGATGGGGTGACTTGTGTGGCTCGGACCAGGTTCTGTTACCCAGAATCCTTTGCAAACCTCAAACTTTGGCTAAAAAAACACATGTTCCTCACATTTCTGTGGCAGAAAGTTCTGGAATCTGGGAGGAGCCACAAATTAGCTTCCACCCAGCGTTCACCCACGTCTCCCGATAAAAATGATAACTCACTTGTGTGGGTAGGCCTAGCGCCCGCGACAGGAAACGCCCCAAAGCGCAACGTGGACACAGCCAAATTTTTGAAGGAAAACAGAGGTGTTTTTTGCAAAGTGCCTACCTGTAGATTTTGGCCTGTAGCTCAGCCGCCACCTAGGGAAACCTACCAAACCTGTGCATTTCTGAAAACTAGAGACCTAGGGAATCCAAGATGGGGTGACTTGTGTGGCCCGGACCAGGTTCTGTTACCCAGAATCCTTTGCAAACCTCAAAATTTGGCTAAAAAAACACATGTTCCTCACATTTCTGTGGCAGAAAGTTCTGGAATCTGAGAGGAGCCACAAATTTCCTTCCACCCAGCATTCCACCACGTCTCCCGATAAAAATGATACCTCACTTGTGTGGGTAGGCCTAGCGCCCGCGACAGGAAACGCCCCAAAGCGCAACGTGGACACAGCCAAATTTTTGAAGGAAAACAGAGGTGTTTTTTGCAAAGTGCCTACCTGTAGATTTTGGCCTGTAGCTCAGCCGCCACCTAGGGAAACCTACCAAACCTGTGCATTTCTGAAACCTAGAGACCTAGGGGAATCCAAGATGGGGTGACTTGTGTGGCTCGGACCAGGTTCTGTTACCCAGAATCCTTCGCAAACCTCAAAATTTGGCTAAAAAAACACATGTTCCTCACATTTTTGTGGCAGAAAGTTCTGGAATCTGGGAGGAGCCACAAATTTCCTTACACCCAGCGTTCCCCCACATCTCCCGATAAAAATGATACCTCACTTGTGTGGGTAGGCCTAGCGCCCGCGACAGGAAACGCCCCAAAGCGAAACGTGGACACAGCCAAATTTTTGAAGGAAAACAGAGGTGTTTTTTGCAAAGTGCCTACCTGTAGATTTTGGCCTGTAGCTCAGCCGCCACCTAGGGAAACCTACCAAACCTGTGCATTTCTGAAAACTAGAGACCTAGGGGAATCCAAGATGGGGTGACTTGTGTGGCTCGGACCAGGTTCTGTTACCCAGAATCCTTTGCAAACCTCAAAATTTGGCTAAAAAAACACATGTTCCTCACATTTCTGTGGCAGAAAGTTCTGGAATCTGAGAGGAGCCACAAATTTCCTTCCACCCAGCGTTCCCCCACGTCTCCCGATAAAAATGATGCCTCACTTGTGTGGGTAGGCCTAGCGCCCGCGACAGGAAACGCCCCACAGCGCAACATGGACACAGCCAAATTTTTGAAGGAAAACAGAGGTGTTTTTTGCAAAGTGCCTACCTGTAGATTTTGGCCTGTAGCTCAGCCGCCACCTAGGGAAACCTACCAAACCTGTGCATTTCTGAAAACTAGAGACCTAGGGGAATACAAGATGGGGTGACTTGTGTGGCTCAGACCAGGTTCCGTTACCCAGAATCCTTTGCAAACCTCAAAATTTGGCCAAAAAAACACTTGTTCCTCACATTTCTGTGGCAGAAAGTTCTGGAATCTGAGAGGAGCCACAAATTTCCTTCCACCCAGCGTTTCCCTACGTCTCCCGATAAAAATGATACCTCACTTGTGTGGGTAGGCCTAGCGCCTGCAACAGGAAACGCCCCAAAGCGCAACGTGGACACAGCCAAATTTTTGAAGGAAAACAGAGGTGTTTTTTGCAAAATGCCTACCTGTAGATTTTGGCCTGTAGCTCAGCCGCCACCTAGGGAAACCTACCAAACCTGTGCATTTCTGAAAACTAGAGACCTAGGGGAATCCAAGATGGGGTGACTTGTGTGGCTCGGACCAGGTTCTGTTACCCAGAATCCTTTGCAAACCTCAAAATTTGGCTAAAAAAACACATGTTCCTCACATTCTGTGGCAGAAAGTTCTGGAATCTGAGAGGAGCCACAAATTTCCTTCCACCCAGCGTTCCCCCACGTCTCCCGATAAAAATGATACCTCACTTGTGTGGGTAGGCCTAGCGCCTGCGACAGGAAACGCCCCAAAGCGCAACATGGACACAGCCAAATTTTTGAAGAAAAACAGAGGTGTTTTTTGCAAAGTTCCAACCTGTAGATTTTGGCCTGTAGCTCAGCCGCCACCTAGGGAAACCTACCAAACCTGTGCATTTCTGAAAACTAGAGACCTAGGGGAATCCAAGATGGGGTGACTTGTGTGGCTCGGACCAGGTTCTGTTACCCAGAATCCTTTGCAAACCTCAAAATTTGGCTAAAAAAACACATGTTCCTCACATTTCTGTGGCAGAAAGTTCTGGAATCTGGGCGGAGCCACAAATTTCCTTCCACCCAGCGTTCACCCACGTCTCCCGATAAAAATGATAACTCACTTGTGTGGGTAGGCCTAGCGGCCGCGACAGCATACGCCCCAAAGCGCAACGTGGACACAGCCAAATTTTTGAAGGAAAACAGAGGTGTTTTTTGCAAAGTGCCTACCTGTAGATTTTGGCCTGTAGCTCAGCCGCCACCTAGGGAAACCTACCAAACCTGTGCATTTCTGAAAACTAGAGACCTAGGGGAATCCAAGATGGGGTGACTTGTGTGGCTTGGACCAGGTTCTGTTACCCAGAATCCTTTGCAAACCTCAAAATTTGGCTAAAAAAACACATGTTCCTCACATTTCTGTGGCAGAAAGTTCTGGAATCTGAGAGGAGCCACAAATTTACTTCCACCCAGCGTTCCCCCACGTCTCCCGATAAAAATGATACCTTACTTGTGTGGGTAGGCCTAGCGCCCGCGACAGGAAACGCCCCAAAGCGCAACGTGGACACAGCCAAATTTTTGAAGGAAAACAGAGATGTTTTTTGCAAAGTGCCTACCTGTAGATTTTGGCCTGTAGCTCAGCCGCCACCTAGGGAAACCTACCAAACCTGTGCATTTCTGAAAACTAGAGACCTAGGGGAATCCAAGATGGGGTGACTTGTGTGGCTCGGACCAGGTTCTGTTACCCAGAATCCTTTGCAAACCTCAAAATTTGGCTAAAAAAACACATGTTCCTCACATTTCTGTGGCAGAAAGTTCTGGAATCTGGGCGGAGCCACAAATTTCCTTCCACCCAGCGTTCACCCACGTCTCCCGATAAAAATGATAACTCACTTGTGTGGGTAGGCCTAGCGGCCGCGACAGCATACGCCCCAAAGCGCAACGTGGACACAGCCAAATTTTTGAAGGAAAACAGAGGTGTTTTTTGCAAAGTGCCTACCTGTAGATTTTGGCCTGTAGCTCAGCCGCCACCTAGGGAAACCTACCAAACCTGTGCATTTCTGAAAACTAGAGACCTAGGGGAATCCAAGATGGGGTGACTTGTGTGGCTTGGACCAGGTTCTGTTACCCAGAATCCTTTGCAAACCTCAAAATTTGGCTAAAAAAACACATGTTCCTCACATTTCTGTGGCAGAAAGTTCTGGAATCTGAGAGGAGCCACAAATTTACTTCCACCCAGCGTTCCCCCACGTCTCCCGATAAAAATGATACCTTACTTGTGTGGGTAGGCCTAGCGCCCGCGACAGGAAACGCCCCAAAGCGCAACGTGGACACAGCCAAATTTTTGAAGGAAAACAGAGATGTTTTTTGCAAAGTGCCTACCTGTAGATTTTGGCCTGTAGCTCAGCCGCCACCTAGGGAAACCTACCAAACCTGTGCATTTCTGAAAACTAGAGACCTAGGGGAATCCAAGATGGGGTGACTTGTGTGGCTCGGACCAGGTTCTATTACCCAGAATCCTTTGCAAACCTCAAAATTTGGCTAAAAAAACACTTGTTCCTCACATTTCTGTGGCAGAAAGTTTTGGAATCTGAGAGGAGCCACAAATTTCCTTCCACCCAGCGTTCCCCCACTTCTCCCGATAAAAATGATACCTCACTTGTGTGGGTAGGCCTAGCGCCCGTGACAGGAAACGCCCCAAAGCGCAACGTGGACACAGCCAAATTTTTGAAGGAAAACAGAGGTGTTTTTTGCAAAGTGCCTACCTGTAGATTTTGGCCTGTAGCTCAGCCGCCACCTAGGGAAACCTACCAAACCTGTGCATTTCTGAAAACTAGAGACCTAGGGGAATCCAAGATGGGGTGACTTGTGTGGCTCGGACCAGGTTCTGTTACCCAGAATCCTTTGCAAACCTCAAAATTTGGCTAAAAAAACACATGTTCCTCACATTTCTGTGGCAGAAAGTTCTGGAATCTGAGAGGAGCCACAAATTTCCTTCCCCCCAGCGTTCCCCCACGTCTCCCGATAAAAATGATACCTCACTTGTGTGGGTAGGCCTAGCGCCCGCGACAGGAAACGCCCCAAAGCGCAACGTGGACACAGCCAAATTTTTTAAGGAAAACAGAGGAGTTTTTTGCAAAGTGCCTACCTGTAGATTTTGGCCTGTAGCTCAGCCGCCACCTAGGGAAACCTACCAAACCTGTGCATTTCTGAAAACTAGAGACCTAGGGGAATCCAAGATGGGGTGACTTGTGTGGCTCGGACCAGGTTCCATTACCCAGAATTCTTTGCAAACCTCAAAATTTGGCTAAAAAACACATGTTCCTCACATTTCTGTGGCAGAAAGTTCTGGAATCTGAGAGGAGCCACAAATTTCCTTCCACCCAGCGTTCCCCCACGTCTCCCGATAAAAATGATACCTCACTTGTGTGGGTAGGCCTAGTGCCCGCGACAGGAAACGCCCCAAAGCGCAACGTGGACACAGCCACATTTTTTAAGGAAAACAGAGGTGTTTTTTGCAAAGTGCCTACCTGTAGATTTTGGCCTGTAGCTCAGCCGCCACCTAGGGAAACCTACCAAACCTGTGCATTTCTGAAAACTAGAGACCTAGGGGAATCCAAGATGGGGTGACTTGTGTGGCTCGGACCAGGTTCTGTTACCCAGAATCCTTTGCAAACCTCAATATTTGGCTAAAAAAACACATGTTCCTCACATTTCTGTGGCAGAAAGTTCTCAAATCTGAGAGGAGCCACAAATTTCCTTCCACCCAGCGTTCCCCCACGTCTCCCGATAAAAATGATACCTCACTTGTGTGGGTAGGTCTAGCGCCCGCGACAGGAAACGCCCCAAAGCTCAACGTGGACACAGCCAAATTTTTGAAGGAAAACAGAGGTGTTTTTGCAAAGTGCCTACCTGTAGATTTTGGCCTGTAGCTCAGCCGCCACCTAGGGAAACCTACCAAACCTGTGCATTTCTGAAAACTAGAGACCTAGGGGAATCCAAGATGGGGTGACTTGTGTGGCTCGGACCAGGTTCTGTTACCCAGAATCCTTTGCAAACCTCACAATTTGGCTAAAAAAACACATGTTCCTCACATTTTTGTGGCAGAAAGTTCTGGAATCTGAGAGGAGCCACAAATTTCCTTCCCCCCAGCGTTCCCCCACGTCTCCCGATAAAAATGATACCTCACTTGTGTGGGTAGGCCTAGTGCTCGCGACAGGAAACGCCCCAAAGCGCAACGTGGACACAGCCAAATTTTTTAAGGAAAACAGAGGTGTTTTTTGCAAAGTGCCTACCTGTAGATTTTGGCCTGTAGCTCAGCCGCCACCTAGGGAAACCTACCAAACCTGTGCAATTTTGAAAACTAGAGACCTAGGGGAATCCAAGATGGGGTGACTTGTGTGGCTCGGACCAGGTTCTGTTACCCAGAATCCTTTGCAAACCTCAATATTTGGCTAAAAAAACACATGTTCCTCACATTTCTGTGGCAGAAAGTTCTCAAATCTGAGAGGAGCCACAAATTTCCTTCCACCCAGCGTTCCCCCACGTCTCCCGATAAAAATGATACCTCACTTGTGTGGGTAGGTCTAGCGCCCGCGACAGGAAACGCCCCAAAGCTCAACGTGGACCCAGCCAAATTTTTGAAGGAAAACAGAGGTGTTTTTGCAAAGTGCCTACCTGTAGATTTTGGCCTGTAGCTCAGCCGCCACCTAGGGAAACCTACCAAACCTGTGCATTTCTGAAATCTAGAGACCTAGGGGAATCCAAGATGGGGTGACTTGTGTGGCTCGGACCAGGTTCTGTTACCCAGAATCCTTTGCAAACCTCACAATTTGGCTAAAAAAACACATGTTCCTCACATTTTTGTGGCAGAAAGTTCTGGAATCTGAGAGGAGCCACAAATTTCCTTCCACCCAGCGTTCCCCCACGTCTCCCGAGAAAAATGATACCTCACTTGTGTGGGTAGGCCTAGCGCCCGCGACAGGAAACGCCCCAAAGCGCAACGTGGACACAGCCAAATTTTTGAAGGAAAACAGAGGTGTTTTTTGCAAAGTGCCTACCTGTAGATTTTGGCCTGTAGCTCAGCCGCCACCTAGGGAAACCTACCAAACCTGTGCATTTCTGAAAACTAGAGACCTAGGGGAATCCAAGATGGGGTGACTTGTGTGGCTCGGACCAGGTTCTGTTACCCAGAATCCTTTGCAAACCTCAAAATTTGGCTAAAAAAACACATGGTCCTCACATTTCTGTGGCAGAAAGTTCTGGAATCTGGGCGGAGCCACAAATTTCCTTCCACCCAGCGTTCACCCACGTCTCCCGATAAAAATGATAACTCACTTGTGTGGGTAGGCCTAGCGGCCGCGACAGCAAACGCCCCAAAGCGCAACGTGGACACAGCCAAATTTTTGAAGGAAAACAGAGATGTTTTTTGCAAAGTGCCTACCTGTAGATTTTGGCCTGTAGCTCAGCCGCCACCTAGGGAAACCTACCAAACCTGTGCATTTCTGAAAACTAGAGACCTAGGGGAATCCAAGATGGGGTGACTTGTGTGGCTCGGACCAGGTTCTATTACCCAGAATCCTTTGCAAACCTCAAAATTTGGCTAAAAAAACACTTGTTCCTCACATTTCTGTGGCAGAAAGTTTTGGAATCTGAGAGGAGCCACAAATTTCCTTCCACCCAGCGTTCCCCCACGTCTCCCGATAAAAATGATACCTCACTTGTGTGGGTAGGTCTAGCGCCCGCGACAGGAAACGCCCCAAAGCTCAACGTGGACCCAGCCAAATTTTTGAAGGAAAACAGAGGTGTTTTTGCAAAGTGCCTACCTGTAGATTTTGGCCTGTAGCTCAGCCGCCACCTAGGGAAACCTACCAAACCTGTGCATTTCTGAAATCTAGAGACCTAGGGGAATCCAAGATGGGGTGACTTGTGTGGCTCGGACCAGGTTCTGTTACCCAGAATCCTTTGCAAACCTCACAATTTGGCTAAAAAAACACATGTTCCTCACATTTTTGTGGCAGAAAGTTCTGGAATCTGAGAGGAGCCACAAATTTCCTTCCACCCAGCGTTCCCCCACGTCTCCCGAGAAAAATGATACCTCACTTGTGTGGGTAGGCCTAGCGCCCGCGACAGGAAACGCCCCAAAGCGCAACGTGGACACAGCCAAATTTTTGAAGGAAAACAGAGGTGTTTTTTGCAAAGTGCCTACCTGTAGATTTTGGCCTGTAGCTCAGCCGCCACCTAGGGAAACCTACCAAACCTGTGCATTTCTGAAAACTAGAGACCTAGGGGAATCCAAGATGGGGTGACTTGTGTGGCTCGGACCAGGTTCTGTTACCCAGAATCCTTTGCAAACCTCAAAATTTGGCTAAAAAAACACATGGTCCTCACATTTCTGTGGCAGAAAGTTCTGGAATCTGGGCGGAGCCACAAATTTCCTTCCACCCAGCGTTCACCCACGTCTCCCGATAAAAATGATAACTCACTTGTGTGGGTAGGCCTAGCGGCCGCGACAGCAAACGCCCCAAAGCGCAACGTGGACACAGCCAAATTTTTGAAGGAAAACAGAGATGTTTTTTGCAAAGTGCCTACCTGTAGATTTTGGCCTGTAGCTCAGCCGCCACCTAGGGAAACCTACCAAACCTGTGCATTTCTGAAAACTAGAGACCTAGGGGAATCCAAGATGGGGTGACTTGTGTGGCTCGGACCAGGTTCTATTACCCAGAATCCTTTGCAAACCTCAAAATTTGGCTAAAAAAACACTTGTTCCTCACATTTCTGTGGCAGAAAGTTTTGGAATCTGAGAGGAGCCACAAATTTCCTTCCACCCAGCGTTCCCCCACGTCTCCCGATAAAAATGATACCTCACTTGTGTGGGTAGGCCTAGCGCCCGTGACAGGAAATGCCCCAAAGCGCAACGTGGACACAGCCAAATTTTTGAAGGAAAACAGAGGTGTTTTTTGCAAAGTGCCTACCTGTAGATTTTGGCCTGTAGCTCAGCCGCCACCTAGGGAAACCTACCAAACCTGTGCATTTCTGAAAACTAGAGACCTAGGGGAATCCAAGATGGGGTGACTTGTGTGGCTCGGACCAGGTTCTGTTACCCAGAATCCTTTGCAAACCTCAAAATTTGGCTAAAAAAACACATGTTCCTCACATTTCTGTGGCAGAAAGTTCTGGAATCTGAGAGGAGCCACAAATTTCCTTCCCCCCAGCGTTCCCCCACGTCTCCCGATAAAAATGATACCTCACTTGTGTGGGTAGGCTTAGCGCCCGCGACAGGAAACGCCCCAAAGCGCAACGTGGACACAGCCAAATTTTTGAAGGAAAACAGAGGAGTTTTTTGCAAAGTGCCTACCTGTAGATTTTGGCCTGTAGCTCAGCCGCCACCTAGGGAAACCTACCAAACCTGTGCATTTCTGAAAACTAGAGACCTAGGGGAATCCAAGATGGGGTGACTTGTGTGGCTCGGACCAGGTTCCATTACCCAGAATTCTTTGCAAACCTCAAAATTTGGCTAAAAAACACATGTTCCTCACATTTCTGTGGCAGAAAGTTCTGGAATCTGAGAGGAGCCACAAATTTCCTTCCACCCAGCGTTCCCCCACGTCTCCCGATAAAAATGATACCTCACTTGTGTGGGTAGGCCTAGTGCCCGCGACAGGAAACGCCCCAAAGCGCAACGTGGACACAGCCAAATTTTTTAAGGAAAACAGAGGTGTTTTTTGCAAAGTGCCTACCTGTAGATTTTGGCCTGTAGCTCAGCCGCCACCTAGGGAAACCTACCAAACCTGTGCATTTCTGAAAACTAGAGACCTAGGGGAATCCAAGATGGGGTGACTTGTGTGGCTCGGACCAGGTTCTGTTACCCAGAATCCTTTGCAAACCTCAATATTTGGCTAAAAAAACACATGTTCCTCACATTTCTGTGGCAGAAAGTTCTCAAATCTGAGAGGAGCCACAAATTTCCTTCCACCCAGCGTTCCCCCACGTCTCCCGATAAAAATGATACCTCACTTGTGTGGGTAGGTCTAGCGCCCGCGACAGGAAACGCCCCAAAGCTCAACATGGACACAGCCAAATTTTTGAAGGAAAACAGAGGTGTTTTTGCAAAGTGCCTACCTGTAGATTTTGGCCTGTAGCTCAGCCGACACCTAGGGAAACCTACCAAACCTGTGCATTTCTGAAAACTAGAGACCTAGGGGAATCCAAGATGGGGTGACTTGTGTGGCTCGGACCAGGTTCTGTTACCCAGAATCCTTTGCAAACCTCACAATTTGGCTAAAAAAACACATGTTCCTCACATTTTTGTGGCAGAAAGTTCTGGAAACTGAGAGGAGCCACAAATTTCCTTCCACCCAGCGTTCCCCCACGTCTCCCGATAAAAATGATACCTCACTTGTGTGGGTAGGCCTAGCGCCTGCGACAGGAAACGCCCCAAAGCGCAACGTGGACACAGCCAAATTTTTAAAGGAAAACAGAGGTGTTTTTTGTAAAATGCCTACCTGTAGATTTTGGCCTGTAGCTCAGCCGCCACCTAGGGAAACCTACCAAACCTGTGCATTTCTGAAAACTAGAGACCTAGGGGAATCCAAGATGGGGTGACTTGTGTGGCCCGGACCAGGTTCTGTTACCCAGAATCCTTTGCAAACCTCAAAATTTGGCTAAAAAAACACATGTTCCTCACATTTCTGTGGCAGAAAGTTCTGGAATCTGAGAGGAGCCACAAATTTCCTTCCACCCAGCGTTCCCCCACGTCTCCCGATAAAAATGATACCTCACTTGTGTGGGTAGGCCTAGCGCCCGCGACAGGAAACACCCCAAAGCGCAACGTGGACACAGCCAAATTTTTGAAGGAAAACAGAGGTGTTTTTTGCAAAGTGCCTACCTGTAGATTTTGGCCTGTAGCTCAGCCGCCATCTAGGGAAACCTACCAAACCTGTGCATTTCTGAAAACTAGAGACCTAGGGGAATCCAAGATGGGGTGACTTGTGTGGCTCGGACCAGGTTCTGTTACCCAGAATCCTTTGCAAACCTCAAAATGTGGCTAAAAAAACACATGTTCCTCACATTTCTGTGGCAGAAAGTTCTGGAATCTGAGAGGAGCCACAAATTTCCTTCCACCCAGCGTTCCCCCACGTCTCCCGATAAAAATGATACCTGACGTGTGTGGGTAGGCCTAGCGCCCGCGACAGGAAACGCCCCAAAGCGCAACGTGGACACAGCCAAATTTTTGAAGGAAAACAGAGGTGTTTTTTGCAAAGTGCCTACCTGTAGATTTTGGCCTGTAGCTCAGCCGCCACCTAGGGAAACCTACCAAACCTGTGCATTTCTGAAACCTAGAGACCTAGGGGAATCCAAGATGGGGTGACTTGTGTGGCTCGGACCAGGTTCTGTTACCCAGAATCCTTCGCAAACCTCAAAATTTGGCTAAAAAAACACATGTTCCTCACATTTCTGTGGCAGAAAGTTCTGGAATCTGGGCGGAGCCACAAATTTCCTTCCACCCAGCGTTCACCAACGTCTCCCGATAAAAATGATAACTCACTTGTGTGGGTAGGCCTAGCGGCCGCGACAGCAAACGCCCCAAAGCGCAACGTGGACACAGCCAAATTTTTGAAGGAAAACAGAGATGTTTTTTGCAAAGTGCCTACCTGTAGATTTTGGCCTGTAGCTCAGCCGCCACCTAGGGAAACCTACCAAACCTGTGCATTTCTGAAAACTAGAGACCTAGGGGAATCCAAGATGGGGTGACTTGTGTGGCTCGGACCAGGTTCTATTACCCAGAATCCTTTGCAAACCTCAAAATTTGGCTAAAAAAACACTTGTTCCTCACATTTCTGTGGCAGAAAGTTTTGGAATCTGAGAGGAGCCACAAATTTCCTTCCACCCAGCGTTCCCCCACGTCTCCCGATAAAAATGATACCTCACTTGTGTGGGTAGGCCTAGCGCCCGTGACAGGAAATGCCCCAAAGCGCAACGTGGACACAGCCAAATTTTTGAAGGAAAACAGAGATGTTTTTTGCAAAGTGCCTACCTGTAGATTTTGGCCTGTAGCTCAGCCGCCACCTAGGGAAACCTACCAAACCTGTGCATTTCTGAAAACTAGAGACCTAGGGGAATCCAAGATGGGGTGACTTGTGTGGCTCGGACCAGGTTCTATTACCCAGAATCCTTTGCAAACCTCAAACTTTGGCTAAAAAAACACATGTTCCTCACATTTCTGTGGCAGAAAGTTCTGGAATCTGGGAGGAGCCACAAATTTCCTTCCACCCAGCGTTCACCCACGTCTCCCGATAAAAATGATAACTCACTTGTGTGGGTAGGCCTAGCGCCCGCGACAGGAAACGCCCCAAAGCGCAACGTGGACACAGCCAAATGTTTGAAGGAAAACAGAGGTGTTTTTTGCAAAGTGCCTACCTGTAGATTTTGGCCTGTAGCTCAGCCGCCACCTAGGGAAACCTACCAAACCTGTGCATTTCTGAAAACTAGAGACCTAGGGAATCCAAGATGGGGTGACTTGTGTGGCCCGGACCAGGTTCTGTTACCCAGAATCCTTTGCAAACCTCAAAATTTGGCTAAAAAAACACATGTTCCTCACATTTCTGTGGCAGAAAGTTCTGGAATCTGAGAGGAGCCACAAATTTCCTTTCACCCAGCGTTCCCCCACGTCTCCCGATAAAAATGATACCTCACTTGTGTGGGTAGGCCTAGCGCCCGCGACAGGAAACGCCCCAAAGCGCAACGTGGACACAGCCAAATTTTTTAAGGAAAACAGAGGTGTTTTTTGCAAAGTGCCTACCTGTAGATTTTGGCCTGTAGCTCAGCCGCCACCTAGGGAAACCTACCAAACCTGTGCATTTCTGAAACCTAGAGACCTAGGGGAATCCAAGATGGGGTGACTTGTGTGGCTCGGACCAGGTTCTGTTACCCAGAATCCTTCGCAAACCTCAAAATTTGGCTAAAAAAACACATGTTCCTCACATTTTTGTGGCAGAAAGTTCTGGAATCTGGGAGGAGCCACAAATTTCCTTCCACCCAGCGTTCCCCCACATCTCCCGATAAAAATGATACCTCACTTGTGTGGGTAGGCCTAGCGCCCGCGACAGGAAACGCCCCAAAGCGAAACATGGACACAGCCAAATTTTTGAAGGAAAACAGAGGTGTTTTTTGCAAAGTGCCTACCTGTAGATTTTGGCCTGTAGCTCAGCCGCCACCTAGGGAAACCTACCAAACCTGTGCATTTCTGAAAACTAGAGACCTAGGGGAATCCAAGATGGGGTGACTTGTGTGGCTCGGACCAGGTTCTGTTACCCAGAATCCTTTGCAAACCTCACAATTTGGCTAAAAAAACACATGTTCCTCACATTTTTGTGGCAGAAAGTTCTGGAATCTGAGAGGAGCCACAAATTTCCTTCCACCCAGCGTTCCCCCACGTCTCCCGATAAAAATGATACCTCACTTGTGTGGGTAGGCCTAGCGCCCGCGACAGGAAACGCCCCAAAGCGAAACATGGACACAGCCAAATTTTTGAAGGAAAACAGAGGTGTTTTTTGCAAAGTGCCTACCTGTAGATTTTGGCCTGTAGCTCAGCCGCCACCTAGGGAAACCTACCAAACCTGTGCATTTCTGAAAACTAGAGACCTAGGGGAATCCAAGATGGGGTGACTTGTGTGGCTCGGACCAGGTTCTGTTACCCAGAATCCTTTGCAAACCTCAAAATTTGGCTAAAAAAACACATGTTCCTCACATTTCTGTGGCAGAAAGTTCTGAAATCTGAGAGGAGCCACAAATTTCCTTCCACCCAGCGTTCCCCCCACGTCTCCCGATAAAAATGATACCTCACTTGTGTGGGTAGGCCTAGCGCCCGCGACAGGAAACGCCCCACAGCGCAACATGGACACAGCCAAATTTTTGAAGGAAAACAGAGGTGTTTTTTGCAAAGTGCCTACCTGTAGATTTTGGCCTGTAGCTCAGCCGCCACCTAGGGAAACCTACCAAACCTGTGCATTTCTGAAAACTAGAGACCTAGGGGAATCCAAGATGGGGTGACTTGTGTGGCTCGGACCAGGTTCCGTTACCCAGAATCCTTTGCAAACCTCAAAATTTGGCCAAAAAAACACTTGTTCCTCACATTTCTGTGGCAGAAAGTTCTGGAATCTGAGAGGAGCCACAAATTTCCTTCCACCCAGCGTTCCCCTACGTCTCCCGATAAAAATGATACCTCACTTGTGTGGGTAGGCCTAGCGCCTGCAACAGGAAACGCCCCAAAGCGCAACGTGGACACAGCCAAATTTTTGAAGGAAAACAGAGGTGTTTTTTGCAAAATGCCTACCTGTAGATTTTGGCCTGTAGCTCAGCCGCCACCTAGGGAAACCTACCAAACCTGTGCATTTCTGAAAACTAGAGACCTAGGGGAATCCAAGATGGGGTGACTTGTGTGGCTCGGACCAGGTTCTGTTACCCAGAATCCTTTGCAAACCTCAAAATTTGGCTAAAAAAACACATGTTCCTCACATTTCTGTGGCAGAAAGTTCTGGAATCTGGGCGGAGCCACAAATTTCCTTCCACCCAGCGTTCCCCTACGTCTCCCGATAAAAATGATACCTCACTTGTGTGGGTAGGCCTAGCGCCTGCAACAGGAAACGCCCCAAAGCGCAACGTGGACACAGCCAAATTTTTGAAGGAAAACAGAGGTGTTTTTTGCAAAATGCCTACCTGTAGATTTTGGCCTGTAGCTCAGCCGCCACCTAGGGAAACCTACCAAACCTGTGCATTTCTGAAAACTAGAGACCTAGGGGAATCCAAGATGGGGTGACTTGTGTGGCTCGGACCAGGTTCTGTTACCCAGAATCCTTTGCAAACCTCAAAATTTGGCTAAAAAAACACATGTTCCTCACATTTCTGTGGCAGAAAGTTCTGGAATCTGGGCGGAGCCACAAATTTCCTTCCACCCAGCGTTCACCCACGTCTCCCGATAAAAATGATAACTCACTTGTGTGGGTAGGCCTAGCGGCCGCGACAGCAAACGCCCCAAAGCGCAACGTGGACACAGCCAAATTTTTGAAGGAAAACAGAGGTGTTTTTTGCAAAGTGTCTACCTGTAGATTTTGGCCTGTAGCTCATCCGCCACCTAGGGAAACCAACCAAACCTGTGCATTTCTGAAAACTAGAGACCTAGGGGAATCCAAGATGGGGTGACTTGTGTGGCTCGGACCAGGTTCTGTTACCCAGAATCCTTTGCAAACCTCAAAATTTGGCTAAAAAAACACATGTTCCTCACATTTCTGTGGCAGAAAGTTCTGGAATCTGGGCGGAGCCACAAATTTCCTTCCACCCAGCGTTCACCCACGTCTCCCGATAAAAATGATAACTCACTTGTGTGGGTAGGCCTAGCGCCCGCGACAGGAAACGCCCCAAAGCACAACGTGGACACAGCCAAATTTTTGAAGGAAAACAGAGGAGTTTTTTGCAAATTGCCTACCTGTAGATTTTGGCCTGTAGCTCAGCCGCCACCTAGGGAAACCTACCAAACCTGTGCATTTCTGAAAACTAGAGACCTAGGGGAATCCAAGATGGGGTGACTTGTGTGGCTCGGACCAGGTTCTGTTACCCAGAATCCTTTGCAAACCTCAAAATTTGGCTAAAAAAACACTTGTTCCTCACATTTCTGTGGCAGAAAGTTTTGGAATCTGAGAGGAGCCACAAATTTCCTTCCACCCAGCGTTCCCCCACGTCTCCCGATAAAAATGATACCTCACTTGTGTGGGTAGGCCTAGCGCCCGTGACAGGAAACGCCCCAAAGCGCAACGTGGACACAGCCAAATTTTTTAAGGAAAACAGAGATGTTTTTTGCAAAGTGCCTACCTGTAGATTTTGGCCTGTAGCTCAGCCGCCACCTAGGGAAACCTACCAAACCTGTGCATTTCTGAAAACTAGAGACCTAGGGGAATCCAAGATGGGGTGACTTGTGTGGCTCGGACCAGGTTCTGTTACCCAGAATCCTTTGCAAACCTCAAAATTTGGCTAAAAAAACACATGTTCCTCACATTTCTGTGGCAGAAAGTTCTGGAATCTGAGAGGAGCCACAAATTTCCTTCCACCCAGCGTTCCCCCACGTCTCCCGATAAAAATGATACCTCACTTGTGTGGGTAGGCCTAGCGCCCGCGACAGGAAACGCCCCAAAGCGCAACGACACAGCCAAATTTTTGAAGGAAAACAGAGGAGTTTTTTGCAAAGTGCCTACCTGTAGATTTTGGCCTGTAGCTCAGCCGCCACCCTAGGGAAACCTACCAAACCTGTGCATTTCTGAAAACTAGAGACCTAGGGGAATCCAAGATGGGGTGACTTGTGTGGCTCGGACCAGGATCTGTTACCCAGAATCCTTTGCAAACCTCAATATTTGGCTAAAAAAAACACATGTTCCTCACATTTCTGTGGCAGAAAGTTCTCAAATCTGAGAGGAGCCACAAATTTCCTTCCACCCAGCGTTCCCCCCACGTCTCCCGATAAAAATGATACCTCACTTGTGTGGGTAGGCCTAGCGCCCGCGACAGGAAACGCCCCAAAGCTCAACGTGGACACAGCCAAATTTTTGAAGGAAAACAGAGGTGTTTTTGCAAAGTGCCTACCTGTAGATTTTGGCCTGTAGCTCAGCCGCCACCTAGGGAAACCTACCAAACCTGTGCATTTCTGAAAACTAGAGACCTAGGGGAATCCAAGAAGGGGTGACTTGTGTGGCTCGGACCAGGTTCTGTTACCCAGAATCCTTTGCAAACCTCACAATTTGGCTAAAAAAACACATGTTCCTCACATTTTTTGTGGCAGAAAGTTCTGGAATCTGAGAGGAGCCACAAATTTCCTTCCACCCAGCGTTCCCCCACGTCTCCCGAGAAAAATGATACCTCACTTGTGTGGGTAGGCCTAGCGCCCGCGACAGGAAACGCCCCAAAGCGCAACGTGGACACAGCCAAATTTTTGAAGGAAAACAGAGGTGTTTTTTGCAAAGTGCCTACCTGTAGATTTTGGCCTGTAGCTCAGCCACCACCTAGGGAAACCTACCAAACCTGTGCATTTCTGAAAACTAGAGACGTAGGGAATCCAAGATGGGGTGACTTGTGTGGCCCGGACCAGGTTCTGTTACCCAGAATCCTTTGCAAACCTCAAAATTTGGCTAAAAAAACACATGTTCCTCACATTTCTGTGGCAGAAAGTTCTGGAATCTGAGAGGAGCCACAAATTTCCTTCCACCCAGCGTTCCCCCACGTCTCCCGATAAAAATGATACCTCACTTGTGTGGGTAGGCCTAGCGCCCGCGACAGGAAACGCCCCAAAGCGCAACGTGGACACAGCCAAATTTTTTAAGGAAAACAGAGGTGTTTTTTGCAAAGTGCCTACCTGTAGATTTTGGCCTGTAGCTCAGCCGCCACCTAGGGAAACCTACCAAACCTGTGCATTTCTGAAAACTAGAGACCTAGGGGAATCCAAGATGGGGTGACTTGTGTGGCTCGGACCAGGTTCTGTTACCCAGAATCCTTTGCAAACCTCAAACTTTGGCTAAAAAAAACACATGTTCCTCACATTTCTGTGGCAGAAAGTTCTGGAATCTGGGAGGAGCCACAAATTAGCTTCCACCCAGCGTTCACCCACGTCTCCCGATAAAAATGATAACTCACTTGTGTGGGGTAGGCCTAGCGCCCGCGACAGGAAACGCCCCAAAGCGCAACGTGGACACAGCCAAATTTTTGAAGGAAAACAGAGGTGTTTTTTGCAAAGTGCCTACCTGTAGATTTTGGCCTGTAGCTCAGCCGCCACCTAGGGAAACCTACCAAACCTGTGCATTTCTGAAAACTAGAGACCTAGGGAATCCAAGATGGGGTGACTTGTGTGGCCCGGACCAGGTTCTGTTACCCAGAATCCTTTGCAAACCTCAAAATTTGGCTAAAAAAACACATGTTCCTCACATTTCTGTGGCAGAAAGTTCTGGAATCTGAGAGGAGCCACAAATTTCCTTCCACCCAGCATTCCACCACGTCTCCCGATAAAAATGATACCTCACTTGTGTGGGTAGGCCTAGCGCCCGCGACAGGAAACGCCCCAAAGCGCAACGTGGACACAGCCAAATTTTTGAAGGAAAACAGAGGTGTTTTTTTGCAAAGTGCCTACCTGTAGATTTTGGCCTGTAGCTCAGCCGCCACCTAGGGAAACCTACCAAACCTGTGCATTTCTGAAACCTAGAGACCTAGGGGAATCCAAGATGGGGTGACTTGTGTGGCTCGGACCAGGTTCTGTTACCCAGAATCCTTCGCAAACCTCAAAATTTGGCTAAAAAAAACACATGTTCCTCACATTTTTGTGGCAGAAAGTTCTGGAATCTGGGAGGAGCCACAAATTTCCTTCCACCCAGCGTTCCCCCACATCTCCCGATAAAAATGATACCTCACTTGTGTGGGTAGGCCTAGCGCCCGCGACAGGAAACGCCCCAAAGCGAAACGTGGACACAGCCAAATTTTTGAAGGAAAACAGAGGTGTTTTTTGCAAAGTGCCTACCTGTAGATTTTGGCCTGTAGCTCAGCCGCCACCTAGGGAAACCTACCAAACCTGTGCATTTCTGAAAACTAGAGACCTAGGGGAATCCAAGATGGGGTGACTTGTGTGGCTCGGACCAGGTTCTGTTACCCAGAATCCTTTGCAAACCTCAAAATTTGGCTAAAAAAACACATGTTCCTCACATTTCTGTGGCAGAAAGTTCTGGAATCTGAGAGGAGCCACAAATTTCCTTCCACCCCAGCGTTCCCCCACGTCTCCCGATAAAAATGATACCTCACTTGTGTGGGTAGGCCTAGCGCCCGCGACAGGAAACGCCCCACAGCGCAACATGGACACAGCCAAATTTTTGAAGGAAAACAGAGGTGTTTTTTGCAAAGTGCCTACCTGTAGATTTTGGCCTGTAGCTCAGCCGCCACCTAGGGAAACCTACCAAACCTGTGCATTTCTGAAAACTAGAGACCTAGGGGAATACAAGATGGGGTGACTTGTGTGGCTCGGACCAGGTTCTGTTACCCAGAATCCTTTGCAAACCTCAAAATTTGGCTAAAAAAACACATGTTCCTCACATTTCTGTGGCAGAAAGTTCTGGAATCTGAGAGGAGCCACAAATTTCCTTCCTCCCAGCGTTCCCCCACGTCTCCCGATAAAATGATACCTCACTTGTGTGGGTAGGCCTAGCGCCCGCGACAGGAAACGCCCCACAGCGCAACATGGACACAGCCAAATTTTTGAAGGAAAACAGAGGTGTTTTTTGCAAAGTGCCTACCTGTAGATTTTGGCCTGTAGCTCAGCCGCCACCTAGGGAAACCTACCAAACCTGTGCATTTCTGAAAACTAGAGACCTAGGGGAATCCAAGATGGGGTGACTTGTGTGGCTCGGACCAGGTTCCGTTACCCAGAATCCTTTGCAAACCTCAAAATTTTGGCCAAAAAAACACTTGTTCCTCACATTTCTGTGGCAGAAAGTTCTGGAATCTGAGAGGAGCCACAAATTTCCTTCCACCCAGCGTTCCCCCTACGTCTCCCGATAAAAATGATACCTCACTTGTGTGGGTAGGCCTAGCTCCTGCAACAGGAAACGCCCAAAGCGAAACATGGACACAGCCAAATTTTTGAAGGAAAACAGAGGTGTTTTTTGCAAAGTGCCTACCTGTAGATTTTGGCCTGTAGCTCAGCCGCCACCTAGGGAAACCTACCAAACCTGTGCATTTCTGAAAACTAGAGACCTAGGGGAATCCAAGATGGGGTGACTTGTGTGGCTCGGACCAGGTTCTGTTACCCAGAATCCTTTGCAAACCTCAAAATTTGGCTAAAAAAAACACATGTTCCTCACATTTCTGTGGCAGAAAGTTCTGGAATCTGGGCGGAGCCACAAATTTCCTTCCCACCCAGCGTTCCCCTACGTCTCCCGATAAAAATGATACCTCACTTGTGTGGGTAGGCCTAGCGCCTGCAACAGGAAACGCCCCAAAGCGCAACGTGGACACAGCCAAATTTTTGAAGGAAAACAGAGGTGTTTTTTGCAAAATGCCTACCTGTAGATTTTGGCCTGTACCCTCAGCCGCCACCTAGGGAAACCTACCAAACCTGTGCATTTCTGAAAACTAGAGACCTAGGGGAATCCAAGATGGGGTGACTTGTGTGGCTCGGACCAGGTTCTGTTACCCAGAATCCTTTGCAAACCTCAAACTTTGGCTAAAAAAACACATGTTCCTCACATTTCTGTGGCAGAAAGTTCTGGAATCTGGGAGGAGCCACAAATTAGCTTCCACCCAGCGTTCACCCCACGTCTCCCGATAAAAATGATAACTCACTTGTGTGGGTAGGCCTAGCGCCCGCGACAGGAAACGCCCCAAAGCGCAACGTGGACACAGCCACATTTTTGAAGGAAAACAGAGGTGTTTTTTGCAAAGTGCCTACCTGTAGATTTTGGCCTGTAGCTCAGCCGCCACCTAGGGAAACCTACCAAACCTGTGCATTTCTGAAAACTAGAGACCTAGGGAATCCAAGATGGGGTGACTTGTGTGGCCCGGACCAGGTTCTGTTACCCAGAATCCTTTGCAAACCTCAAAATTTGGCTAAAAAAACACATGTTCCTCACATTTCTGTGGCAGAAAGTTCTGGAATCTGAGAGGAGCCACAAATTTCCTTCCACCCAGCATTCCACCACGTCTCCCGATAAAAATGATACCTCACTTGTGTGGGTAGGCCTAGCGCCCGCGACAGGAAACGCCCCCAAAGCGCAACGTGGACACAGCCAAATTTTTGAAGGAAAACAGAGGTGTTTTTTGCAAAGTGCCTACCTGTAGATTTTGGCCTGTAGCTCAGCCGCCACCTAGGGAAACCTACCAAACCTGTGCATTTCTGAAACCTAGAGACCTAGGGGAATCCAAGATGGGGTGACTTGTGTGGCTCGGACCAGGTTCTGTTACCCAGAATCCTTCGCAAACCTCAAAATTTGGCTAAAAAAACACATGTTCCTCACATTTTTGTGGCAGAAAGTTCTGGAATCTGGGAGGAGCCACAAATTTCCTTCCACCCAGCGTTCCCCCACATCTCCCGATAAAAATGATACCTCACTTGTGTGGGTAGGCCTAGCGCCCGCGACAGGAAACGCCCCAAAGCGAAACGTGGACACAGCCAAATTTTGAAGGAAAACAGAGGTGTTTTTTGCAAAGTGCCTACCTGTAGATTTTGGCCTGTAGCTCAGCCGCCACCTAGGGAAACCTACCAAACCTGTGCATTTCTGAAAACTAGAGACCTAGGGGAATCCAAGATGGGGTGACTTGTGTGGCTCGGACCAGGTTCTGTTACCCAGAATCCTTTGCAAACCTCAAAATTTGGCTAAAAAAAACACATGTTCCTCACATTTCTGTGGCAGAAAGTTCTGGAATCTGAGAGGAGCCACAAATTTCCTTCCACCCAGCGTTCCCCCACGTCTCCCGATAAAAATGATACCTCACTTGTGTGGGTAGGCCTAGCGCCCGCCGACAGGAAACGCCCCACAGCGCAACATGGACACAGCCAAATTTTTGAAGGAAAACAGAGGTGTTTTTTTGCAAAGTGCCTACCTGTAGATTTTGGCCTGTAGCTCAGCCGCCACCTAGGGAAACCTACCAAACCTGTGCATTTCTGAAAACTAGAGACCTAGGGGAATACAAGATGGGGTGACTTGTGTGGCTCGGACCAGGTTCTGTTACCCAGAATCCTTTGCAAACCTCAAAATTTGGCTAAAAAAACACATGTTCCTCACATTTCTGTGGCAGAAAGTTCTGGAATCTGAGAGGAGCCACAAATTTCCTTCCTCCCAGCGTTCCCCCCACGTCTCCCGATAAAAATGATACCTCACTTGTGTGGGTAGGCCTAGCGCCCGCGACAGGAAACGCCCCACAGCGCAACATGGACACAGCCAAATTTTTGAAGGAAAACAGAGGTGTTTTTTGCAAAGTGCCTACCTGTAGATTTTGGCCTGTAGCTCAGCCGCCACCTAGGGAAACCTACCAAACCTGTGCATTTCTGAAAACTAGAGACCTAGGGGAATCCAAGATGGGGTGACTTGTGTGGCTCGGACCAGGTTCCGTTACCCAGAATCCTTTGCAAACCTCAAAATTTGGCCAAAAAAAACACTTGTTCCTCACATTTCTGTGGCAGAAAGTTCTGGAATCTGAGAGGAGCCACAAATTTCCTTCCACCCAGCGTTCCCCTACGTCTCCCGATAAAAATGATACCTCACTTGTGTGGGTAGGCCTAGCTCCTGCAACAGGAAACGCCCCAAAGCGAAACATGGACACAGCCAAATTTTTGAAGGAAAACAGAGGTGTTTTTTGCAAAGTGCCTACCTGTAGATTTTGGAATGTAGCTCAGCCGCCACCTAGGGAAACCTACCAAACCTGTGCATTTCTGAAAACTAGAGACCTAGGGGAATCCAAGATGGGGTGACTTGTGTGGCTCGGACCAGGTTCTGTTACCCAGAATCCTTTGCAAACCTCAAAATTTGGCTAAAAAAACACATGTTCCTCACATTTCTGTGGCAGAAAGTTCTGGAATCTGGGCGGAGCCACAAATTTCCTTCCACCCAGCGTTCCCCTACGTCTCCCGATAAAAATGATACCTCACTTGTGTGGGTAGGCCTAGCGCCTGCAACAGGAAACGCCCCAAAGCGCAACGTGGACACAGCCAAATTTTTGAAGGAAAACAGAGGTGTTTTTTGCAAAATGCCTACCTGTAGATTTTGGCCTGTACCTCAGCCGCCACCTAGGGAAACCTACCAAACCTGTGCATTTCTGAAAACTAGAGACCTAGGGGAATCCAAGATGGGGTGACTTGTGTGGCTCGGACCAGGTTCTGTTACCCAGAATCCTTTGCAAACCTCAAAATTTGGCTAAAAAAACACATGTTCCTCACATTTCTGTGGCAGAAAGTTCTGGAATCTGGGCGGAGCCACAAATTTCCTTCCACCCAGCGTTCACCCACGTCTCCCGATAAAAATGATAACTCACTTGTGTGGGTAGGCCTAGCGGCCGCGACAGCAAACGCCCCAAAGCGCAACGTGGACACAGCCAAATTTTTGAAGGAAAACAGAGGTGTTTTTTGCAAAGTGCCTACCTGTAGATTTTGGCCTGTAGCTCATCCGCCACCTAGGGAAACCTACCAAACCTGTGCATTTCTGAAAACTAGAGACCTAGGGGAATCCAAGATGGGGTGACTTGTGTGGCTCGGACCAGGTTCTGTTACCCAGAATCCTTTGCAAACCTCAAAATTTGGCTAAAAAAACACATGTTCCTCACATTTCTGTGGCAGAAAGTTCTGGAATCTGAGAGGAGCCACAAATTTCCTTCCACCCAGCGTTCCCCCCACGTCTCCCGATAAAAATGATACCTCACTTGTGTGGGTAGGCCTAGCGCCCGCGACAGGAAACGCCCCACAGCGCAACATGGACACAGCCAAATTTTTGAAGGAAAACAGAGGTGTTTTTTGCAAAGTGCCTACCTGTAGATTTTGGCCTGTAGCTCAGCCGCCACCTAGGGAAACCTACCAAACCTGTGCATTTCTGAAAACTAGAGACCTAGGGGAATACAAGATGGGGTGACTTGTGTGGCTCGGACCAGGTTCTGTTACCCAGAATCCTTTGCAAACCTCAAAATTTGGCTAAAAAAACACATGTTCCTCACATTTCTGTGGCAGAAAGTTCTGGAATCTGAGAGGAGCCACAAATTTCCTTCCTCCCAGCGTTCCCCCACGTCTCCCGATAAAAATGATACCTCACTTGTGTGGGTAGGCCTAGCGCCCGCGACAGGAAACGCCCCACAGCGCAACATGGACACAGCCAAATTTTTGAAGGAAAACAGAGGTGTTTTTTGCAAAGTGCCTACCTGTAGATTTTGGCCTGTAGCTCAGCCGCCACCTAGGGAAACCTACCAAACCTGTGCATTTCTGAAAACTAGAGACCTAGGGGAATCCAAGATGGGGTGACTTGTGTGGCTCGGACCAGGTTCCGTTACCCAGAATCCTTTGCAAACCTCAAAATTTGGCCAAAAAAACACTTGTTCCTCACATTTCTGTGGCAGAAAGTTCTGGAATCTGAGAGGAGCCACAAATTTCCTTCCACCCAGCGTTCCCCTACGTCTCCCGATAAAAATGATACCTCACTTGTGTGGGTAGGCCTAGCTCCTGCAACAGGAAACGCCCCAAAGCGAAACATGGACACAGCCAAATTTTTGAAGGAAAACAGAGGTGTTTTTTGCAAAGTGCCTACCTGTAGATTTTGGAATGTAGCTCAGCCGCCACCTAGGGAAACCTACCAAACCTGTGCATTTCTGAAAACTAGAGACCTAGGGGAATCCAAGATGGGGTGACTTGTGTGGCTCGGACCAGGTTCTGTTACCCAGAATCCTTTGCAAACCTCAAAATTTGGCTAAAAAAACACATGTTCCTCACATTTCTGTGGCAGAAAGTTCTGGAATCTGGGCGGAGCCACAAATTTCCTTCCACCCAGCGTTCCCCTACGTCTCCCGATAAAAATGATACCTCACTTGTGTGGGTAGGCCTAGCGCCTGCAACAGGAAACGCCCCAAAGCGCAACGTGGACACAGCCAAATTTTTGAAGGAAAACAGAGGTGTTTTTTGCAAAATGCCTACCTGTAGATTTTGGCCTGTACCTCAGCCGCCACCTAGGGAAACCTACCAAACCTGTGCATTTCTGAAAACTAGAGACCTAGGGGAATCCAAGATGGGGTGACTTGTGTGGCTCGGACCAGGTTCTGTTACCCAGAATCCTTTGCAAACCTCAAAATTTGGCTAAAAAAACACATGTTCCTCACATTTCTGTGGCAGAAAGTTCTGGAATCTGGGCGGAGCCACAAATTTCCTTCCACCCAGCGTTCACCCACGTCTCCCGATAAAAATGATAACTCACTTGTGTGGGTAGGCCTAGCGGCCGCGACAGCAAACGCCCCAAAGCGCAACGTGGACACAGCCAAATTTTTGAAGGAAAACAGAGGTGTTTTTTGCAAAGTGCCTACCTGTAGATTTTGGCCTGTAGCTCATCCGCCACCTAGGGAAACCTACCAAACCTGTGCATTTCTGAAAACTAGAGACCTAGGGGAATCCAAGATGGGGTGACTTGTGTGGCTCGGACCAGGTTCTGTTACCCAGAATCCTTTGCAAACCTCAAAATTTGGCTAAAAAAAACACATGTTCCTCACATTTCTGTGGCAGAAAGTTCTGGAATCTGGGCGGAGCCACAAATTTCCTTCCACCCAGCGTTCACCCACGTCTCCCGATAAAAATGATAACTCACTTGTGTGGGTAGGCCTAGCGCCCGCGACAGGAAACGCCCCAAAGCACAACGTGGACACAGCCAAATTTTTGAAGGAAAACAGAGGAGTTTTTTGCAAATTGCCTACCTGTAGATTTTGGCCTGTAGCTCAGCCGCCACCTAGGGAAACCTACCAAACCTGTGCATTTCTGAAAACTAGAGACCTAGGGGAATCCAAGATGGGGTGACTTGTGTGGCTCGGACCAGGTTCTGTTACCCAGAATCCTTTGCAAACCTCAAAATTTGGCTAAAAAAACACTTGTTCCTCACATTTCTGTGGCAGAAAGTTTTGGAATCTGAGAGGAGCCACAAATTTCCTTCCACCCAGCGTTCCCCCACGTCTCCCGATAAAAATGATACCTCACTTGTGTGGGTAGGCCTAGCGCCCGTGACAGGAAACGCCCCAAAGCGCAACGTGGACACAGCCAAATTTTTTAAGGAAAACAGAGATGTTTTTTGCAAAGTGCCTACCTGTAGATTTTGGCCTGTAGCTCAGCCGCCACCTAGGGAAACCTACCAAACCTGTGCATTTCTGAAAACTAGAGACCTAGGGGAATCCAAGATGGGGTGACTTGTGTGGCTCGGACCAGGTTCTGTTACCCAGAATCCTTTGCAAACCTCAAAATTTGGCTAAAAAAACACATGTTCCTCACATTTCTGTGGCAGAAAGTTCTGGAATCTGAGAGGAGCCACAAATTTCCTTCCACCCAGCGTTCCCCCACGTCTCCCGATAAAAATGATACCTCACTTGTGTGGGTAGGCCTAGCGCCCGCGACAGGAAACGCCCCCAAAGCGCAACGACACAGCCAAATTTTTGAAGGAAAACAGAGGAGTTTTTGCAAAGTGCCTACCTGTAGATTTTGGCCTGTAGCTCAGCCGCCACCTAGGGAAACCTACCAAACCTGTGCATTTCTGAAAACTAGAGACCTAGGGGAATCCAAGATGGGGTGACTTGTGTGGCTCGGACCAGGTTCTGTTACCCAGAATCCTTTGCAAACCTCAATATTTGGCTAAAAAAACACATGTTCCTCACATTTCTGTGGCAGAAAGTTCTCAAATCTGAGAGGAGCCACAAATTTCCTTCCACCCAGCGTTCCCCCACGTCTCCCGATAAAAATGATACCTCACTTGTGTGGGTAGGCCTAGCGCCCCGCGACAGGAAACGCCCGAAAGCTCAACGTGGACACAGCCAAATTTTTGAAGGAAAACAGAGGTGTTTTTGCAACAGTGCCTACCTGTAGATTTTGGCCTGTAGCTCAGCCGCCACCTAGGGAAACCTACCAAACCTGTGCATTTCTGAAAACTAGAGACCTAGGGGAATCCAAGATGGGGTGACTTGTGTGGCTCGGACCAGGTTCTGTTACCCAGAATCCTTTGCAAACCTCAAAATTTGGCTAAAAAAAACACATGTTCCTCACATTTCTGTGGCAGAAAGTTCTGGAATCTGAGAGGAGCCACAAATTTCCTTCCACCCAGCATTCCACCACGTCTCCCGATAAAAATGATACCTCACTTGTGTGGGTAGGGCCTAGCGCCCGCGACAGGAAACGCCCCAAAGCGCAACGTGGACACAGCCAAATTTTTGAAGGAAAACAGAGGTGTTTTTTGCAAAGTGCCTACCTGTAGATTTTGGCCTGTAGCTCAGCCGCCACCTAGGGAAACCTACCAAACCTGTGCATTTCTGAAACCTAGAGACCTAGGGGAATCCAAGATGGGGTGACTTGTGTGGCTCGGACCAGGTTCTGTTACCCAGAATCCTTCGCAAACCTCAAAATTTGGCTAAAAAAACACATGTTCCTCACATTTTTGTGGCAGAAAGTTCTGGAATCTGGGAGGAGCCACAAATTTCCTTCCACCCAGCGTTCCCCCACATCTCCCGATAAAAATGATACCTCACTTGTGTGGGTAGGCCTAGCGCCCGCGACAGGAAACGCCCCAAAGCGAAACGTGGACACAGCCAAATTTTTGAAGGAAAACAGAGGTGTTTTTTGCAAAGTGCCTACCTGTAGATTTTGGCCTGTAGCTCAGCCGCCACCTAGGGAAACCTACCAAACCTGTGCATTTCTGAAAACTAGAGACCTAGGGGAATCCAAGATGGGGTGACTTGTGTGGCTCGGACCAGGTTCTGTTACCCAGAATCCTTTGCAAACCTCAAAATTTGGCTAAAAAAACACATGTTCCTCACATTTCTGTGGCAGAAAGTTCTGGAATCTGAGAGGAGCCACAAATTTCCTTCCACCCAGCGTTCCCCCACGTCTCCCGATAAAAATGATACCTCACTTGTGTGGGTAGGCCTAGCGCCCGCGACAGGAAACGCCCCACAGCGCAACATGGACACAGCCAAATTTTTGAAGGAAAACAGAGGTGTTTTTTGCAAAGTGCCTACCTGTAGATTTTGGCCTGTAGCTCAGCCGCCACCCTAGGGAAACCTACCAAACCTGTGCATTTCTGAAAACTAGAGACCTAGGGGAATACAAGATGGGGTGACTTGTGTGGCTCGGACCAGGTTCTGTTACCCAGAATCCTTTGCAAACCTCAAAATTTGGCTAAAAAAAACACATGTTCCTCACATTTCTGTGGCAGAAAGTTCTGGAATCTGAGAGGAGCCACAAATTTCCTTCCTCCCAGCGTTCCCCCCACGTCTCCCGATAAAAATGATACCTCACTTGTGTGGGTAGGCCTAGCGCCCCGCGAC